>NC_077229.1:27231693-27266693 GCF_027887165.1 Monodelphis domestica
CTCCCTCCCTGCTCTCACATTCCCTGTTCTAAGTTCCCTCCCAGCCCTGACACCCTCTGTTCTAAGTTCCTTTCTGGCTCTCACATTCCCTGTTCTAAGACCCTTCATAACTCTGATATTTCTTGTTCTAAGCTCCCCCCACCAGCTTTGACATTCCCTGTTCCAAGCCCCCTCCCTGCTTTGGCATTTCCAGTTCTAGGCTCCCTCCCTGCTCTCACATTCCCTGTTCTAAGTTCCCTCCCAGCCCTGACACCCTCTGTTCTAAGTTCCTTTCTGGCTCTCACATTCCCTGTTCTAAGACCCTTCAAAACTGTTATTCCTTGTTCTAAGCTCCTCCCACCAGCTTTGGCATTCCCTGTTCCAAGCCCCCTCTCAGCTCTGACATTTCCTGTTCTAAGTTCCCTCCCAGCCCTGACACCCCCTTGTTCTGAAATTCCCTGTTCTAAGTTCTCTCCCAGTTTTGACATTTTCTGCTCCAACTTCCCTCCCACCTCTGACATTCTCTGCTCCTTCTAGCTCTGACATTCCCTGTTCTAAATTCCTTTCTGGCTCTCACATTCCCTGTTCTAAGACCCTTCAAAACTCTGATACTCCTTGTTCTAAGCTCCCCCCACCAGCTTTGACATTGCCTGTTCCAAGCCCCCTCCCAGCTTTGGCATTTCCAGTTCTAGGCTTCCTCCTTGCTCTCACATTCCCTGTTCAAAGTTCCCTCCCAGCCCTGACACCCCCTGTTCTAAGTTCCTTTCTGGCTCTCACATTCCCTGTTCTAAGACCCTTCAAAACTCTGATATTTCTTGTTCTAAGCTCCCCCCTCAGCTCTGACATTCCCTGTTCTGAGCCCCTTCATAATTCTGACATCCCCTGTTCTAAGCTTTGACATTCCCTGTTCCAAGCCCCCTCCCTGCTTTGACATTTCCAGTTCTAGGCTCCCTCCCTGCCCTCACATTCCCTGTTCTGAGTTCTCTCCATGCCCTGACATTGCCTGTTCTAAGCTGCCTCCCAGCCCTCATACTCCCTATTCTCCCATCTCTGACATTCTCTGTCATTCCATATTAATAAAAACCAATAGCCGACTCCACAGTATCTTTGGGAGCAAAGCGCTGGCTGTCATCCAAAGACCCGAGGCCAGTCCCAGCTCTTCTGCTAACTCGCTCACTCTGTGGCTTTGACCAATCCTCAACGGGCTCTTCTGCAAAATGGGAGATTCAGTTCCTTTCCACAGGCACTCATTACCGAGTGTGAAGCCAAATAAAACCAATCTCTGGCCTCGAGAAGCTGGCCTCGTACTCAGATAGACCAAGTGTTTTCAGGGGAGAGAAGAGCAGGAATAAATGCCTGAGCGAGGGAGCCTAAGAGACAGAAACGTAAGGAGGAACGGAACTCCAGGAGGGCAACCTGGGCAAAGATTCAGAGAGAGGAAATGGCAAGCTATGCAAACTGGCCAGGAGGGAAAAGGATGGCAAATTAGTCCAGAAAGCCGGTTGGAACCAGGTTTTCTTCACCAGACAAGAATGAATTTTATCCTAAATACAATACAGAATTCCTAGAGCCCCGAAACGACACACTGAGACCTTTTTCTTTTGGCAAATCCCTTTGCCAACGGAATGGCAAAGAACTGGAAGAGGAGGAATGGAGGACACTGAGAGGCTATTACAATAAGGTCAGCAGATCCTGAACTAGGGTGAAGAGAAAGGATCAGATGGGAGAGACAAGAAGGGCAGCCTGGGCAGCCACCTGGCAGGGATGGTGTCAGTGTCACTCCGGGGTGTGCCAGAGAAAGTGACGCATCTTCGGTCACTGTCAATGGTCCGAAGGACCTCGTTCAGGCCAATTCAGTTAAATCCGTGTGTGTCCAGTGCACATAGTAGGGGGAGAAGAGAATGGATGGGACACTCGGGCTTTGGTGCCGGACACGTAGCAATCAGAGGACATTATCCCCTGTCCCCCAAGGGTTTCTCCATCCCCCCTGGATTAGCGTGCACAACATAAATGCGTCAGTCAATCAAGACACCTACTATGTGTGGGGCTCTCTGATAAGAGCTGGAGATACAGAGAAAAATCCACAAGTTTCTACCCTCCAGGAGCTCTCAGGCTAACCAGGGAGCAAATACTACTACGAATAAACAAGCTATTGGGCATAATCGAAGTGGGGGGAAAGGAACAAGCATTTATTAAGTTCCTACTAAGTGCCAGATCAGCTAGATGGAGCAGGGGCCAATGTCAGGCCAGGTGTCAAGAAGAACCGAGTTCAAGTCCAATCTCAGACACTTCCTTACTAGCTGGGAGACCCTGGGCAAGTCATCTCAACCTTTTTGCCTCAGTTTGCTCATCAATAAAAAAAAGCTGGAGAAGGAAAAGACAAACCACTCCAGTATCTGCCAAGAAAATAATCGAACAGAGACTGAAGAAAGCCGGGAGATAGAGATGACGTGGGAGATCCTTCTAGGCACGGCGGCAACCAGGCTCAGGAGGCGACGAAACCATGATAGACTAAAGAGAAATTCAGTCCGAGCTCACCAGAGGAATGTGTGAAGTGAAGGAAGCTCAACGTAGGAATTCAAAAGACGTGACCTAAAACAACGTAAAAGATACTAATGCTTGTATGATGTTTAAATAGAATGTTATTTTGTAATAATTCAGATACATTTCATAATATTGAAAACAATCCTAATATTTAAAATGTATTTGATCATTTATATTTTAAACATAATTTTAATATAAATTATTTAACTATAATTTGTTTTAAATAATTTTAAATAGAAGTTTAGATTTTTTGACTAATTTTAAAATGTAATTTCAAAATTTTTATTCTTTTGAAACATTGAAATTACTTTAATATAAGTTTAGTCTCTTAACTAATTTAAAATATAACTTCTAATATTGTTGATAATTGTTCAATATAATTTTAATATTTCAAATAGTTTTAATGTTTTAAATTATATGAACTCATACTATTTTAAATTATTTTGAGTATAATTTCTATTTTAAATCATTTTAATATTTTAACTAATTCTGAAATATAATTTTAATATCTAAATACTTTTTAAAATATATTTTTAAATATTTAAATAATGGTTTGATAGTTTAATATTTTAAATTATTTTAAAACATAACAGGGGGCAGCTGGGTAGCTCAGTGGGTTAAGAGCCAGGTCTAGAGATGGGAGGTCCTGGGTTCAAATATGACCTCAGACACTTTCCAGCTGTGTGACCCTGGGCAAGTCACTTGACCCCCATTGCCTAGCCCTTACCACTCTTCTGCCTTGGAGCCAATACACAATATTGACTCCAAGATGGAAGGTGAGGGTTTTTTTTTTTTAACTTAAAAAAAAATAACATACTACCTTAAGTTATTTTAAAGCATAATTTATAATATTTTAAATAATTTTAATGTGATTTTAATATTTAACTTTAAAATATGATAGGATTTTAGCTAACTTTAAATATAATTTAAATACTGTAATGGTTAAATTATAAAATTAATATCTTAAATATTATCTTAGTATTTAAAATATTTAATATATAATTTTAATGTTTTAGATCATTGTTCAATATAATTTTAATATCTTAAGATATACTTATATAATTTTAAATTATTTTAAATACAATTTATACTTAAAATACTTTTGACTTAAAAATTTTCAATATTGCAATTTTAATTATAATGATACTATTTTAACTTATTTTTAAATATAATTTTAAACTTTAGGTGCTTTTTAAAATATAATTTTAGTGTTTCAAATATACAATTTTAAATATTTTGGATAATTGATAAATAAAATTTTCAGTTTTAAATAATTATTCAATATAATTTTAATACTTTATTTTATGTAGCTTATACTCATCTAAATTATTTTTAATATAATTTATACTATTTAAAATATAATACTGAATATTTTTGTTTTGAAATATGTTACTTTTAAAGTAATTTTTTAAATATGAATGTTATTGCTTTAAATTTTAAAAATCTTGAGCACTATAGTAGAGAGTGGAGGCAGTGTTCAAAGAATGCCAGATTTGGCGTCTGAGGTTCTGGGTTCAAATATTGCGTGTGCTTCCTTTGAGACCTTAGCAAAGTCCCTTACCTCCTTGAGCCTTCTTTTCCCTCATCCTGTTAAAATGAGGAGAATGGACAAGTTGCCCTTTCAAGGCCTCTGGCTGCTCTAAATTTAGATTCCTCTTCATAATCAAATTATCTACACAGGAACAGACAGGAACGAACAGTGGGGTAGGGGACAGGACATGGGTTTTAAGGCTAATTGTGTCAGAGTCGCTGGCCCTGGAAAGCCGGCTAGACTTCCTGAGAACGAGACTCCTCCCTGGTGAAGGAAATGAGGTCCCTGGTAACTCGCTGCGACTCCACCAGCCAGCTGGGTCTTTCTTCTCAGGACCCAGCTTGGGAGCTTTCTGGACTTCCTGCAGATGCCAGCTTCCAGGGTCACCAGAGCCCACCCTAGGCTCCCCAGGCTCCGGCTGCCCTCCAGAGATAAGCCCAGCCAGGAAGCGAGGACGGCTGACCTTTTCCAGAAGGATTATCTGGTTTTCTGCAGTAGGAAATCCTCTCCCTGTTCTGGCTACCCTCCCTAGGAAATGGTACCCAGGGAAGGTGCAGCAGTGATGCTGAGAGGCAAGCTGGGCCAGTTGTGATAGCACCAAGATGGCGGTCAAGACCTCTTGGCCCAAGTCCCATCTCTACCATTTAGACAAATCTCTGGGTCTCAGTTTCCCCATTTATCACAATCATATCTGCTAGCATTTATAGTGCAAGAACTGGGGACAAAAGGACTTTGTTCCCATCTCTTAATTCAAGGGGCTCGTCTTGCCTCCAAGATAAAGTACAAACTGCTCTCTTGGGTGTTCCAAGCTCTCCCCAAACGGGCTTCAGTCTGTTTTGCTGGACTCCCCTTCCAAACTTACCCACCTGTTGTACAAAATCTCCCACCTCTGAGCCTTTGTCCTGGCAGTCCCCAAATATTCCTGGAACATCCTCTTAGAATCTCAAAGGTAATCATGACTATCTCCTTCAGAGCCAGCTTCCAAACCCCAGAGACATTGCAGTACTCTCAAAGTCACACACTCAGCTGAACTGGGTTGGGTTCATTCACAAGTCATTTATTAGGGGGCAGCTGGGTGGCTCAGTGAATAGAGTCAGACCCAGAGGCAGGAGGTCCTGGGTTCAAATCTAGTCTCAGACACTTCCCAGCTGTGTGACCCTGGGCAATTCCCCTGTTCCAAGCTCCCTCCCAGCTCTGACACCCCCTGTTCTAAATTCCTTCCTAGCTCTGACATACCCTGTTCTAAGGTTCCTCCCAACTCTGACATCCCCTGTTCTAAGCCCCCTCCCAGCCCCGACATTCTCTGTTCGAAATTCCTTCCCAGCTCTGACATCCCCTGTTCTAAGGTTCCTCCCAACTCTGACATCCCCTGTTCTAAGCCCCCTCCCAGCCCCGACATTCTCTGTTCTAAATTCCTTCCTAGCTCTGACATCCCCTGTTCTCAGGTTCCTCCCAACTCTGACATCCCCTGTTCTAAGCCCCCTCCCAGCCCCGACATTCTCTGTTCTAAATTCCTTCCCAGCTCTGACATCCCCTGTTCTAAGGTTCCTCCCAACTCTGACATCCCCTGTTCTAAGCCCCCTCCCAGCCCCGACATTCTCTGTTCTAAATTCCTTCCCAGCTCTGACATCCCCTGTTCTAAGGTTCCTCCCAACTCTGACATCCCCTGTTCTAAGCCCCCTCCCAGCCCCAACATTCTCTGTTCTAAATTCCTTCCCAGCTCTGACATTCCCTGTTCTAAGTTCCCTCCCAGTTCTAACATCCCCTATTCTAAGTTCCCTCCCAGTTCTAACATCCCCTATTCTAAGTTCCCTCCCAGCTCTGACACCCCATTCTAAATTTCTTCCCAGCTCTGACATTCCCTGTTCTAAGCCCCTTCCCAGATCTGCATTCGGAGTCTGATTTGAAAGGAGAATCCACATAGCAGAAGCAGGGAAGCCCAAACCAGAAGGGCCCAAACTACCACACACCTCCCTCTGGCTTGGGGGTTCTTTTTCTTTTTGGTGCCCCGAAGCCCTCTGGCCATCTGGCAAAGCCTGCCAATGTTCTCTCATGGACAAAACACAAAGGCCAGGATTGCGAAGGACCCCAAAGCTAAGGGGAAATAAAGGCCAAATGTGGTCCCGTCCACATCCCAGACCCCTCAGGGGTCCTCAGACTCCAGGTAAAGAATCCCTGGTCGAGAACATAGAACAGATCCCGCCGGCCACGATCGCCCACTGGGGGGAGAACAGCAAAGGTGGCAGCGGTCCACGGGCCAACAGAAAGCTTTTTTGAGATTTCTCCCTTCCAGAATCCTAACCACCCCCCTCCCCAGCCCGGCCCAAGGCCAATCCTGGGCCGCAGTCCATCAGCCCCACAACAGAAGGAGTGTATGGGAAGCTGAAAAGCCTCTTTTGAGCTGGAGCCATGGAAAAGGAGAGCAGGCCAGGTCTCCCAATAACAGAGACAAAGAGCAAACCGGGTAACGAGAGCCAGAGCAGCAAAGGGGGCCTCATGCTGCCCACTGTGGGCATCTCAGGCCAGGGAGAAGCCAGCCATTCTGACTGGGGGATACAATGGAGGCTCTCTCAACCTGATCGAACAAGTGTTTTTTAAGCCCTTGTCTTTCATCTTAGAGTCAACACTAAGTACCACTGCCAAGGCAGAAGTTAAGGGCTGGGCAATTGGGGTGAAGTGGCACAGCTAGGAATTGTCTAGGGTCACATTCGAACCCAGAACCTCCATGATTTTTTGTTTTGTCTCATTTGTTGTTTTTTTAATCCTTACCTTCTATCTTAAAATCAGTACTCTGTATTGGTTCTAAGGCAGAAGAGCGGCAAAGGCTAGGCAACTGGGGCTATAAGTGACTTGCCCAAGATCACACAGCTAAGAAGTGTCTGAAACCAGATTTGAACCCAGGATCTCCCACCTCCAGGCCTGACTCTCTATCCACTGAGATACCTAGCTGCCCTGAGCAGTTTTATTTTTAAAAAAACATAGGTATGAGTAGCCTGTACCAAGTATGGGTAATTCTGGCATAGGATAAAGTCTACACCAGCACCAAGAACTGACTTTTTTTGTACTTAAAACTTGGCAAAATGATAGATATGGACATGAATTCCTTTGTTCCTCACAACAACACTGAGAGGTAGGTATTATATTTTACCCATTTTATAAATGAGTAAATTGATATTTAAGACTTTCAGTGACTAGCCCAGGGTCACACAGCTAGCAAATGCTAGAAGCTGGATTTGAACTCAGTTCTTCCTGATGCCAAGTTCCATTCTATCCACTCTAACCCAAATATATATATATATATATCAAAGACTCTGGGTTGGTCTCAGGAACGTGGCTCCTAGTTCTACTCTTCCTCATCTTGATTTCCTCTTCTAGAAAACAAGGAAGTTGGCAAAGATGCTCCTTAAAGCCCCTTAGCTCTAATAGGAAATGATTTCGTGATTGATAGGATGTTTAATAGCTTTATAAAAAAATTTTAGCATCCAAACATCTTTTTTCTTTATACAGATAAGAAAAATCAGAACATTAAAGAAGATCAGTGGGTTCTAAAAGAACAAGCTGATCTCTAAGAACTCTCAGCTTAAAACTATATTGGTCCACATTTCTAATTCTGAAACATATAATCTGTTGGGCTTCCCAGTAACTTCCACAGTCCTTTGAAACCACATCATTACTTACAAATCCTCAACTGCCCTTTCACCTTAACCCCACAGGTTCTCGGCCCCAAAGAGAGACCTCTTGAAGCCTGTTGTGGGAAAAATCCTTCAGTTCCCAAAGAGTCCAAACTGGTCAGCTGGGGGCCCTTTTCCCAACTCCCAAACTCAACTCTCCAATGTCTCTTGCTCCAAAGAAAAATCATCTTGTACTCCCAAGAGATAATATGGAAAAAGATTTGTACAAAAATACTTATAGCCATGCTGTTTGTGGTGGCAAAAAACTGGAAAACGAGGGGATGCCCTTCAATTGGGGAATGGTTGAACAAATTGTGGTATATGTTGGTGATGGAATACTCTTGTGCTCAAAGGAATAAAGAACTGGAGGGATTCCATGTGAACTGGAAGAACCTCAATGAACTGATGCAGAGTGAAAGGAGCAGAACCAGGAGAACATTGTACACAGAGACTGATACACTGTGGCACAATCGAATGTAATGAACTTCTCTACTAACTTAACTCTACTAGCAGGGATGCAATGATCCAGGACAATTCTGAGGAACTTGGGAGAAAGAACACTATCCATATCCAGAGTCAAAGAAAATCCTTCTCCCCATTGGAACACATTCCCCATGTGAACAAAGCCTCTGAAGGGTGGGCACTGAACATCCACTCTGGAACCAAGATGTTCATTGAGAAGCCAGAGTCCCAGATCAGTGAGGTTAAATGATAGTAACTCGCAGTTCTATCGTTCTTTGGTTTGTCAAGCATTCTCCTCAAGACTGCCCTGCAAGGAAATGGGGAGGACAACAGAGATTATCCCCATTGCACAGAGAAGAAAAAAAGAGGTCAGGTGAGGTAGTTAGTCAGCCCAAACCGGCGTTTATTAATTAGGAGATTCCTAGATTCCAAACATTGGGCTAAGTACCGCCATGGATAAAGCCAAAAATAGTCCCCAACCTGATGGAGCCCATATTTGGAAGGGTAAAACACATATCAACAATTGTACAGAATACACACACACACACACACACACACACACACACATATACACTTATAATTACATATGTATACATATATACATACAGAAATATATTCTTTATAGATATCTATCTACAAATATATAAAATATATTTATAAATGCATAAGATGTTTACAAGAAATGTATGTGTTTGTAGATTGATATTATATGTTTACAAATAATTTTTTTGCTTACAAATAGATTTACGTGTCTATAAATACACAAGTCTCCCTTCCACATCATGACTTTCGCCATCACAGTTTCAATAGATCAAGGGTCAGCATATGAAATTAAATAGGTGGCTCAGAGGATTAAGAGTCAAGCTAGAAACAAGAGGCTCTGGGTTCAAATCTAACCTCAGACACTTCCTGTTTTACAGATGAGGACATTGAGGCAGATAGAGGTTAAGTCCAAGGTCTTACCTATTTCTTACTTATGTGATCCAAGGTGAGTCACTTAAGTGACTTCAAGAGACACTAAGGATTTCAGTGTGGTAAAAAGAGCCCTAAACTAGTCACAGATCAACCAACAAGGCACTGGTGATGCAAAGATAAAAAGGAAATAGTGCCTGCCTTCAAGTCATGTACAGTCTCCATGGAGCCAACATTTATCCTCCCATACAGTGTGGAGACTTAACATGGAACTGTCTTCCTTGCTTGCATTCAGATCCCGAGGCCCTTAGTATAGCACCAGTAATCAAACATTCAATCAATGCTTCATCATTCATTCATTCATCATGCCTTGGACTGAATAGCTGTGTAACCCTGGATGAGTCACTTAACCTCTGTCTGTCTCAATGATCTCATCTGTAGAATAGGGATAATAATACCTCCCTTCCAGGGTTATGGGGAGGAGAAAGTCAGGCATGTGTAAAATATTTGGTTTTTGTTTGGTTTTGCTTTTTAAGCCCTTACTTTTGGCCTTACTATCAGTTCTAAGACAGAAGAATGGAAAAAGCTTGGCAATCAAGGCTTGCCCAGAGTCACCCAGCTAAGAAGGTCTGAGGCCAAATTTGAACCCAGGCCTGGTACTCTATCCATTGAGCCCCCTAGCTGCCCCTCATTTGTAAAGTGTTTTGAAAACCTTCAAGTGCTATCTAAATGCCAGCTAATAGGATTTCCCCCAAAGTTATTACTGAAATTAATAACTCACACAATGGACTAAGGAAATCCACCTGCCTGCACTCCGAGCCAGAAGCATCTACTTATTACAAGGCAAACAGGAATAACACTCAAAGGAGTCAAAAAGTTAGCAATTAAAAGAAAAATATGAGAACATTTTCAATGGCCCCGTAGCCCCAAGAAGGAAATAACTAGGATCCTGTCTCTGGTGGGGGTCCAAGAGGGCAGAGTGTGGCATACATTGTAGGTCTCCTTGCCGAAGTCTTTCACTGTTACCAGAAGCAGTTCAGGTCTGAGAGGGTAGTAGTGTAACAGCCAGCAGTCATGAGGATTTAAAGCAGAAGATAGCAATGAGACTCTTCATTCTTTTTCACAGAGGAAGAGATTTGGATCCTCCTGAACTATCAGTCCCTTCTCTCTAGGCTCACTGAAAAGGCATCTATCTTTTTCCAACCATACCCACCCTCCCAACACATGAAAATAAAGTCACCCAAAGGGGCAGGAACAGGCACCCTCTCTATTTTACTCATGAGGAAACTTAGGTCCGACAAAGGTGAAATGACTTGCCCAGAGGCACACAGCTAGGAAATTGTTTGAGGATAGACCTGAGCTCCAGGTCCAACATTTTAGGTCCACTCTGTCTCTGAGCTTTGGCCCTTCTTAGCTATTGATGACATTGGACCAGTTTCCTCGTGTCCCTCTCTGCCTCTACTTCCCTAATCTCTAAAATGTGAATCCTGGGACATTTGTGCTTACAAAACCTCCTCCTACCAGCTTCATCACGCTACCAGCGAGATGAGAATTATCCTCATGGCCATCATCATCGTCCTCCTCATCCATGTGGCCAGGGTATGATCTGTTCCCTGGTTATCTTTCTGGAAAATGGGTTTAATCACCCCCATCTCCTCCCCAGCTCTCAGGGACAACGAGGCACAGTTAGACCAGACTGGAAAGCGCCCCAGACCCAAAGAGATCATTGCTATGCAAATCATCCACCATCCACGGGCACCACCTTGTCGCCTTGATCTCACCCAACACCGAGGGGCCCAAAGAGAGCAGAAGGTGAGACTGCAGGAGAAGAGGGGCAGGAAATGAGCCCAGAGGCAGGACTGTGGGGTCTGGCGGGGTATACGCTGGGGAAACGAGAGCCACCAGATTAGAAGAAATGTGGTCTCCTCTCCAAACTTGCCTCTGCCATTTACCTAGCCAAGAGTCACATTTTTGTAGAAATCGAAGGAGCGGGACTGGGCGATCCAGCCCCGCCACCCTCCCAGCGTTGACATGCCCTCCTCCGAAGCGTCCCCAGCTCTGACCTTCTCTGTCTAGCTCTGACATTCGATGCTCCATCTTCCCTCCAAGGTCTGACTTGCCACCATTCCACAAAGGCAAGGCTCAAGGATACCGACTGCAAACTGTTCCCGAAAACAATTGCTTTCTGTGAAATCTGCCCAGAAGGTCACGCTCCTTGCCCTGGAACATCTCAGAGACTAGATCAGACATGTCAGAGGCTGACGGCGCCCTGGGAGAAGATCGCTGGGGAGCCAGGTGAGACTGCTGGGACGGGTAGAGGGAGGAGAAGCCACGTGATCCCCAGGAGCATCTGGCAGGGGGCACGGTGCCAGCAGAAAGGGGCATCCAACAACCTCTGAGGGAACAGGCGCAGAAAGGGCACAAACCCGTTTTGCCACCTTTTCTGGGTGTGGGACATAAGAGAAGGCAAGGTTTGGGAAGGAAAAAAAAAGCAGCTCTATCTGTGAATCCATCCGAATGAGCTCCCCCAGGCCCCCACCTCCTGCCAAGCCTGATTGATTTCTTGGAATCCCCCCATCCTTAGCCCCCTCCATCCTGGCGCAGTGCTGAGACGCTTCTTCTGCTTGGTGCAGGTGGGGGCCCACGGATCAGAAACACTGTATACAGTGTCCTACTTTTGAAATAGGTTTTCATTTTCCTGGGTTTTTTTTTTCTTTTAAAAATTCATTATTTTAAAGAACGGCTTTTTGGGAAGGGGGCGGGGGAACCCAGCAGGAAATTGAGGTCATATAAAAGTGAAAGCAAAGTCTTTCTCACATTGTGGATGAGGACAAGGGATGGCTCCTGGGGTCAACAGCATTTCCTAAAGGTGAGGGAGATCCTCCAGGGCAGCACCAAGACACAGGTGGAAATTCAGACAGGATCACTCCTGGGTGAGCTTTGACTAGAAAAGCATCCATTGCTACAGGGGGATGGGCACTTCTGGAATCCCAGAACCTGGGTTCAAATCCTGCCCTCCAGTGCTATGAAATAGGACCTCTGTGATTTTCAGCACGTCACAGATTCCTTCTCAATATAACGAAGGAATTGAGCTTTTTGGTTGTTCAGTCATTTCAGGCAAGCCAGATTCTTTGTGACCCCATTTGGGTTTTTTTTGATGGAGATAGAGTGCTTTGCCATTTCCTTCCCCAGCTCATTTGACGGATGAGAAAACTGAGGCAAACAGGGTGAAGGGACTTGCCCAGGGTCACACGTAAAAGCAAATATTTGAGGCCAGACGGACTAGATGGCTTTGAATAGCCTTTTCGGCTCCTGATCTAACTGGGATCCTAAGGGGTCTCTTCTCTTCTCCCCGCCTGAGACTGTCCCCTTGTGAAATGAGAAATGGGAGGCTAAATGGCCTCTAAAAGTCACTCACTTTACGGACTCAGAGCGTGAGAACCCTCTTCCCCCTGGATGCCCCCAAGCCCTGCTCCAGAAGCCCCAGAGGGACAGCCAGAAGGAGGAAACCTAATCCTTTCAGGGGCCAACTCCCTTCCCTCCCCTCCGGTGCCGAGGACAGCTCTCCTCTTGGGGCAGGCAGGTCTGCCTGGAGCTTCCTGAGGCACCCAGGCACCTAGGAGGCAGGAAACATCTCTTCCTCCCCCCCTCAGGGGCCAGGGGTCAGCTCTGGATTTAAACAGGCCCTGCTCAAACCCTGAGGATTCTGGGCTGGGTTCTGGGGGTTTTCTGTTCGGGTTTTAGTAATAATCAAGTAGGAATCAAAAAAGGATCCCCTCCATGCCCACAATCACACACACACACACACACACACACACACACAGAGGAGATGCCCTGGGGTTCATTTTAATTAATTTAATTAGTTTTTCATTTAAATTAATCATCACCCCCTGAGTGCCTCAGTTCCCCACAGAGGACCATAAACGTCTTTTTAAGTGCATTAATTAAATGAATATCCCATTCTACAGACATAATGATTAAAGTACATTTGGGAAGGCCCGATGGGTTATTCACCAAACACCAGGTCATGCCCAGGGGCACAAAGATGAGAAAAGTCAGCAGCTTGCACTCTAAATGGGAAGAGAGCCCGTAAAGGGGCACATGTGGACAAGATCTATACTGATCCAGAGAGGAGGAGAGGGCTGGGGCTTCTGCCGGGGTCCACCAGCCCTCCAGAAAACAAAATGACATCTTTATTTTGATCGAATTGTTTTCTTTTTTAATGCTCTGCATTAATAAACGTGACTCTGCAAAGGGGTCCAAAGCCTTCTCCTGACTGTCAGACTGTGAAAGGATTAGGCTTAAAGTCTGAGAACGCCTCCTGTCATGAGCCTTGAAAGAGGCTGAGGATGCTCGGAGAGAGAGGCCAGGAAAGCTCGATAGAGGTCAGGTGGAGAGGAATAGCAAGAAGCCCTGTCTGGCTACTGGACCAAAAAAAGTGTCCAAGGAAAGTAATTAATATAGACTTAAAAAAAAAAAAGGCTGGAAAGTTAGGTTGGGGCCAGATTTGAAAAGTTTCCAGGGAGAAGCTGGGTAGCTCGGTGAATGGAAAGCCAGGCCCAGAGACGGGAGGTCCTGGGTTCAAATTTGACCTCAGTCACTTCCCAGCTATGTGACCCTGGGCGAGTCACTTGACCACCATTGCCTAGCCCTTACCACTCTTCTGCCTTGGAGCCAATACACAGGATTGATTCCAAGACAGAAGGTAAGGGTTAAAAAAAAAAAGATTCCAAAACAAAGTAGAGAGATTTGTTTTTGAGCCCAGAAGACACAGGCAGCTCCTGGAGAGTCCTGGGTCAAGGGAAATACCACAGAATTTTAGGTGGTAAAGACTAAGAAGGACAAGGAACCTCCTAACAAGCTTGAGAGGGAAGCACCACAGGCATTATCATACCCATTTCACAAATGAGGAAACTGAGGGTCAGTGAGATCAAGTGGTTACCCAGCCAGCATCATCAGATCACTAACAACCAGGAGATTCAGAGGAAATGGAACCTGCGTTAAACCCTGAAGGATTCTGAGAGTTCAAGCAGAAAAAGCGGACAGCACTGGAGAAAGTAGACTGGTTTGTGCAAACGTACAGAGGTGGGAGATAGAGCATCAAGATCAAAGAAGTCTGTGGTCTGGTTTGGGGGAATATAAAATACACACAGGCTCTGACTAAGAAAGCTAACCAGCAGGCACCCAAGCCAAGCCCCTCTCAAATGGGTTTCTTTATGAATTCTTTCACAATCCCCAGGACAATCTTTCCCTTTAACAGCGTCTCATCACCCCATGAACTTGAACTAGACAGATCTCTGGGGCCCTTCTCCAGATCGAGCTGGTTATCTCCTCCTAACATCCTTGTTCCCCCAACTCCAGGGAGATCCCCGAGCCAAAAGCCGCATCTCCCTCGTCCCTGTTTATACACAGCATGCCAACAGGAAGTCTTGAGTTCGAGCACTGCCTCTAATCACTGCACGGTGACCCTGGGCAAGGCCACCTGGCCATGAGGGTCTCCACTGACTACTCTGGACAGTGAGCAGGTTAATGCCAGGAGTGGGGTATCTACGGCTTCTATTACTTATCGACATTCATGGTTCCAAGAGAAGAAAAGCTCACCGAGGACAAGAACAGCCTCAATTCTGCCATTGGGTTCCCAGCCCTGGGCATCATTCTTGTATGAGCCACCAAGGAACTGCACTCACACACACACACACACATGTGCACACACACTCATATTTTTTAAAATATATATGTATGTATGTATGTATATATATATATATATATATATATATATATATACACAGAGAGAGAGAGAGAGAGAGAGAGAGAGAGAGAGAGAGAGAGAGAGAGAGAGAGAGAGAGAGAGAGAGAGAGAGAGAGAGAGAAAGCACATATATTGAGGAAAGGAAACTGGAAATAAGTTCTGAACTTTCTGCCACTGTGTTGGAACAAGCAACAGTGGGAATATTAGAGAGGAAATTATCAAGACTGACAGTTGGTGGGGGAAGGGGCAACTGGAAGTGGCAGTTGGGTCTTGTGACTAGCACTTCCTCCCTGCTGGTTTTACTTCCTTCCTGGTGTTGGAGGTGGGAGGAGCTTGTTCAGACCAGCCTGGAGTAGAGTGCCTCTACTTGGTTCAGCCAGAAGATTCAGGCCCAATCAGCTCTGAAAGTTAGAACTTTCCTTGGTTGCTTGCTGTCTACTGCTAAGATTCTGAATTTGACAAAGCTAGAACAGATATAGAGTAGACAGGAGTGGAAGAAACCCTCCACCAGCCTGTGAGGCCTGGCCTCAGCTCTGAAGCTGAGAAAAAACTCCAACCTTATTTAGGGACATCCCTTGTCCCTCTTTCCTGATACCTCTCCAATCCAAACTAGTTATTAAACTTTATCTTATTTGAATTTGCAGTCAGAGAAGTGGACTATCTTTTCTGGGGCATAGAGGGAGCTGAACATCAGTTCAGTCACTCAACAACAAACAGTCCTTATCGGACCCCTGCTGGTTCCTCTTGGCAGGGGGCATCTCTCTCCTTTGCCTCCCGGAGCAATATTCCCTCTCTCCCCTCAACTCCTCCATACCCTGCTACAAACCTTCCTTATCCCCTGTTTTCCCAACCCCCCCCCCATCTTTCCCAATAAATATTATAGTTTTTGGCAAGCCAACTAGGCGCCAAACCTAGAATCTTCTGACAATTTCCTCTCTAATATTCCCACTGTTGCTTGTTCCAACACAGTGGCAGAAAGTTCAGAACTTATTTCTAGTTTCCTTTCCACAATATGTAGTCAGACTTATATATGTTTCTATATATACATCTATACATGAGAATATATTATATATATATATATTTATTTATTATTAATTTTTATTTATACACATATGTGGCTGCACTTTTATATACAGTCTAACATACAGTTCCTTTATGCACTCGGCACATTAGACACATTTAACAAATAGTGTGTCAATTGATTTTATATTTTATTTCTATTTAGTTTACATTATATTTTATATATTATATTACATAACAAATATATGCTATCTATAATATATTTAACAGTGTATAAAAGTATCCTTATATTATTTCTATTTCATTATATTTTATATATTATTAAATAATAAATATATATTTATATTTAACAAATAGTGTGCAGAAATTTATTTAATATTTTTATTTCTTTTTTGTTTATATTATATTTGTATAGTATTATATCATATAATAAATATATTATATTTATGTATAACATATTTAACAAATAACATGAGAATATATTTTATATTTTT
Source organism: Monodelphis domestica (assembly GCF_027887165.1). Classification (NCBI taxonomy): domain Eukaryota; kingdom Metazoa; phylum Chordata; class Mammalia; order Didelphimorphia; family Didelphidae; genus Monodelphis; species Monodelphis domestica. The sequence goes on from NC_077229.1 coordinate 27,248,056, forward strand.
ATTTCTACTAGTTTATATTATATTTATATATTATAGTATATATAATAAATATATTTTAATATATAATATAAATTTAACAAATCGTGTGAATATTTTATATTTTTATTTCTATTGTTACATATAATGCATAATTAATATATTTATATTTAGATAATATATAGTTAACAAATAGTATGTGAAAATATTTTTATATTTTTATTTCTATTTAGTTTATATTATATATTATGCTATATAATAGATATATCTCTGTATAATATAGTTAACAAAATGTGCAAAAATATATTTTATATTTTATTTCTATTTCTATTATATTTATATATTATTATGTTATATAATAGATATATTATATTTCTGTTTAATATATTTAACAAATAGTGTATAAATATATATTTTAAAACAAGTATATATGTAGATGTATGTTGTGTGTCTGTTTGAGAGCGTAAAGAAAACACATATATGTGTAACGTTACTATGTAGCCAGGCTATGATATATATTCTGGCTTGTATATATATGCAAAATGTATAACTACATGTGTCATATATGATAATATATAGCATATATAATCTCTATAACTCTGGCTTTAGGAGTAGCTGGGGGACACAGTAGATAGAATGTAAGGTCCGAAGTCAGGAAGATCTGAATTCAAATTTGGCCTTGGACAGTCACTAGCCACATGACCCTGGACAAGTCACTTGACCCTGTTTGCCTCAGTTTCCTCATCTATAAAATGGGCTGGAGGAGGAAATGGCCAACCACTCGAGGACCTTTGCCAAGAAAACCCCAAAGGAGGTCACAAAAAATTAGAGCTGGTTGAAAATGACCAACCAACAATAAATATATGTTGGTACACGTGTTCCAGATCATTTGCTTTTCTCTACATGCATGTGTACAGATATGTGTGTGTATACACATAAATAATTAAGGGTGCCAAGCACACAAAGGAGTGATATCACATAGGAACATACACATGCATATCTATCTGACTATGCGTGTGTACATATAACAGTCTGACTCTGCGCCTGCACCAGTTCTTTGGTCCAGCGGTCACTCTGTGTGTGTGTGTGTGTGCGTGTGTGTGTGCGTGTGTGTGTGTGTGTGTGTGTGTGTGTGTGCATGCACATCACATAGAGTAAGACTTTTAAAATATTCTGGTAAGTTTGGGTGGCACATTTGGAGTGGGAGGAAGACTGGAGCTCAAATTCTGCCTCAGACATGTCCTATTGGTGTCAGCGTGGACAAACCACTTAACTTCGATCAGCCTCAGTTTTGTCTACTGTAAAATGGGAACGAAAGCCAAGCCTGGAGACGGGAGGTCCCGGGTTCCAATCTGACCTCAGACACGTCCTAGCTGGGTGACCCTGGGCTAGTCACTTAACCCCCACTGTCTAGCCCTGACCTCTCTTCTGCCTATACACAGTATTAATTCTAAGACAGAAGGTAAAAAGAAACATTGGAACAATAACAGCTGGTACCTCCTATGGATGGTGCTTTAGGGACTTTGAAGCATTCACTGATAATGCTGGGGATTTACCGTTATTATTATCGGCTGTGGGGGGGGGGGGGACAAGAGATCAATAAAAGATCTATTTGGAAAAATACCTTTTCACCCTGTCTCAGGGCATTCTGCTATTCAAATGAGATCAGAGCTGGAAAAAGTGCTTTCTAGACCTCAACACATAGTGTGTAAATATCTGCTATCATCACGACTGTTTATCCTTCCCGCGTCTACAGCATCTTCAAGTTGACAAAGGTCTTCCTTTACAACAACCTGAGAAAGTGGGTCATAGAGTATTATTCCCACTTTACGGATGAAGAAACTGAGGCCAAAAGGGACGATGGGTCAAAGCCAGCCCTCAAACCCTGGTTCAGGGTCCTCTGCCTCTCCCACTGTGTCCCCCTCGGTGCCTTTCTTCCCTCAAGGTTCCCAGGAAAGGTCTCTCTTAAGAGACCATAGTGTAGACAAGGCTGACGCTTTCCCACGCAGCTCAAAGGGAAGGGTTGCTGCTCTGATGCTGAAAAAAAACCACAACCATTTCCCAGCCTTTGAAACCAGTCAGTGTCCTGAAGAGCGCAGATCCCTCGGGGACTGGCCCCGCAGCAAACCCCCTGCCAGCCGGAGAACGAGCCCCAACCCGACCCCGCATCCCCCAGTTTGGCCAGAACAGAAGGCAGAAAGGAGCAAAAACAGAGAAGGAGACGGAGGAAAAAGGAAAGAGCCGCGGCCAGAAAGGCTCGGGCACGCACGGCGGCACTCTTTAATTGTGTGACCTGACCAGGGAGTCCTTTGGCCCTGTGGGCGAAATCAAGCCACGGAAAATGCAGATTTGGGACACCTTTTTTTAGATGTATTTAAATGACACCAAGAGTAGCCAGGGGGCTCAGTGGATAGAGCACCAGACCTGGAGTTAGGAAGACCTGAGTTCAAACCTGACCTCAGACCCTTCCTAGCTGTGTGACTCTGGACAAGTCACTTCACCCTGACTGCCTCCGTTTCCTCTTGTGTAAAATGAACAGGAAAAAGAAATGGCAAAAATTAACTGTGTGACTCTGGACAAGAAACTTCACCCTGACTGCCTCCGTTTCCTCTTCTGTAAAATGAACAGGAAAAAGAAATGGCAAAAATTAACTGTGTGACTCTGGACAAGAAACTTCACCCTGACTGCCTCCGTTTCCTCTTGTGTAAAATGAACAGGAAAAAGAAATGGCAAAAATTAACTGTGTGACTCTGGACAAGAAACTTCACCCTGACTGCCTCTGTTTCCTCTTCTGTAAAATGAACAGGAAAAAGAAATGGCAAAAATTAACTGTGTGACTCTGGACAAGAAACTTCACCCTGACTGCCTCCATTTCCTCTTCTGTAAAATGAACAGGAAAAAGAAATGGCAAAAATTAACTGTGTGACTCTGGACAAGAAACTTCACCCTGACTGCCTCAGTTTCCTCCAGTGTAAAATGAGCTGGAGAAGGACAGGGCAAGCCACTCCCAGGATGTTTGCCCAGAAAATCCCAAAAGAGGTCAGGAAGAGTCTGAAAAATGACCCTATGACAAATTTGCCGCAGGGAAATCTTGGTCTGAGAGGAGATAACCTTTGGCATTCGGGAGAAAGCTGACCTTGGCGGCTCCAGGCAGATAAAGGGCTTTGCAATCTTTGCTTTCTCCTCTAATCAGGGAGAGGTGGGCCAGGGTGATCTCCCCAGATAGTGACCCCTCCCGGGCTCCTGGGACTGGCGAGGACTAAAGGAGCTCCCCAACGCTGGATCCCTGATCTCCAGGCACACACTGAGAGCTTAATGAAGGGCTCTACACAGTACTGACCTGGTGTAATGAGGAAGCCACTCCAGAGTTTGCAGGGAGGCATCTATGGGGCCCTAAGTGTCAGGAACCTGTTTTATTGTTCAGTCCGGGCAGCCCCTGGGGGCCCACGGACCACACTATCCACGGGGTATGGGATACTGGAGTGGTTTGCCATTTCCTTCTCTGGTGGATCCAGTGGGAGGAGGAGTCATGCAATATCTGAGGTCAGATCTGAATTCAGGTCTTCCCGACTCTGGCACTCTCTCCACGGAGCTACTCAGCTGCCTCCTAAGTATACAGAGGTGAAGTGACTTGTCCAGGGTCACACAGCTAGGATGTGTCTGAAGCTGGATCTGAACTCGGATTTCAGCGGTCCCCTGGAGTCAGAAAGAGCTGAGTTTAAATCCAGCTTCAGTCACATCGCCTTTGTCTGCCTCTGTTTTCCTGACTATAAAATGAGGATCATAACAGCACCTGCCTCCTAGGGCCATTGTGAGGATATCTATAAACCTTGAGTCTAATAATGCTGGCATACAGTAGGCACTTAATAAAGGCTTATTCCTCCCATCCCTCTGCAAAGTCCATTTCCACAAAGTCTAGAGCATCGCAAAATCTTTTCAGATTCATTATCTCCTTGGATCCTTCCCAGTCCCTTCCAGCAGGGAAGAACCAATTTTATGGAGGAGGAAAGTCAAAAGGAAGAGACTCACCCAAGGAGACATGAAGAAAAAGCAGGAAGAAAGTAGGCGATCCAAGGCCCTGCCTCCTCCTCCTCCCCTCCCTAGCTCACGGTGACAGCCTCCGGACAGCTCTCTCCTCCCCGATTCATCATCTGCACAGCTGCCAAAAGAAGATTCTTTCTTATTTTTAATCCCTCACCTTCTTTCTGTCTTACTATTAATTCTAAGACAGAAGTGCAGCAGGAGTTAGGCTAGATTCATCATTTCCTCCTCCTGTTCATTTGACAGATTGGGGAAACAGAGGCAAACAGGGTTAAGTGACTTGCCCAGGGTCACTTATTTTTAATCCCTCACCTTCTTTCTGTTTTACTATCAATTCTAAGGCAGAAGTGCAGCAGGGGCTAGGCTAGATTCGTCATTTCCTCCTCCTGTTCATTTGACAGATTGGGGAAACAGAGGCAAACAGGGTTAAGTGACTTGCCCAGGGTCACTTATTTTTAATCCCTCACCTTCTTTCTGTTTTACTATCAATTCTAAGGCAGAAGTGCAGCAGGGGCTAGGCTAGATTCGTCATTTCCTCCTCCTGTTCATTTGACAGATTGGGGAAACAGAGGCAAACAGGGTTAGGTGACTTGCCCAGAGTCACACAGTTAGGAAGTATCTGAGGCTAAATGTGAATCCAGGACCTCCCAACTCCAGACCTGATGCTAAATCCACGGTGCTGCCTTGCTGCCCCCCACATGACATCCTTAAAGCATGGGGCTTGTTGTATCGCTCTTCTTTGCCAGTCTTTCGATTAAAATTCTCTGCCAGTCTCTGTTGGGCATTTTTAGCCCCAGGACTCAGCTCCAGCCTCTTTCACCTAACTCCCCTTCGTGCATTCTCTGTGCCAGCCAATGATGCAAAAAATATGTGCATCGTCCAGAGTCCCCCAAACTCCATGCCTTAGTCTGCAAAGATACTCCACCCCCCCTTGGCCTTGGCTGGAGGTAGTCCTGGGGCCTCCTTCCAGGCTCACCTCAAGGGCGACGGCCATCCCCTGCCAGCTGGCATTGGGGGTGTCTCCCCCCTCCAAGCACCTTGGGCCCCCATATCAGTTTCCTCAGAACATGCAAGTGTCTTGAGGGTGGGCGCTGTCTTCCTTTGGCACCAGCAGGATCTAGCACACTGCTTGGCACAGAGTGGATACTCAAAAAAGTGTGGCTGAATTGGGGGAAGTCCTGGGTTCAAATCTGGCCTCAGACAGGGTGACCCTGGGCAAGTCACTTAACCCCCACTGCCTAGCCCTTACTGCTCTTCTGCCTTGGAACTGATGCTTAGTATCCAATCTAAGACAGAAGACAAAGGGTTTTAGAAATAAATTCTGAAAAGAATGGCTGACTGGACTGAACAGCCTCTCGTGGCCCCTTCTCACCTCCAGGAAGATGCAGGCAGGTGCATGCCTGGCTCTGAAATGGCAGCTAGACTTCTCAGCGCTCCAGCAATGGGGGAGAGGCGACGAGATCCCTGCGAGCGCTGCTCTCCCACCGCTGACCCACCGCCCCACACGGACACCCGCACCAGAGCGGTTTTTCCGGTAGCCGGGAAGGGCCTGCACTGAGTCATCCACACTCTCTCACCCAATCCCCGCCTCGTGGCCAAAGGCACGGCACTGGGGAGATGACTGGCCCGGCCGAGGGGTGTAGTCCTTGGCTGGGAACCAGAGTAAACCTAAACCACCCTCTAGGAAGCTAAACCTGTGATCCTGGCCTCCTTAGCAGCGTGACTCTAATGCACTGAGCAGGTCTAGAATGCCAAAGCTGGGAGAGGCTTGGGGGGAATTTCCGTTTACAAGAAGGTCGGAGCTGAAAGGAGGGAGGGAGGGAGGGAAGGAGGGAAGGAAGGAAGGAAGGAAGGAAGGAAGGAAGGAAGGAAGGAAGGAAGGAAGGAAGGAAGGAAGGAAGGAAGGAAGGAAGGAAGGAAGGAAGGAAGGAAGGAAGGAAGGAAGGAAGGAAGGAAGGAAGGAAGGAAGGAAGGAAGGAAGGAAGGAGGGAAGGAGGGAAGGAGGGAAGGAGGGAAGGAAGGAGGGAAGGAGGGAAGGAGGGAAGGAGGGAAGGAGGAAGGAAGGAAGGAAGGAAGGAAGGAAGGAAGGAAGGAAGGAAGGAAGGAAGGAAGGAAGGAAGGAAGGAAGGAAGGAAGGAAGGAAGGAAGGAAGGAAGGAAGGAAGGAAGGAAGGAAGGAAGGAAGGGAGGGAGGGAGGAAGGGAGGGAGGGAGGAAGGAAGGGAGGGAGGGAGGAAGGGAGGGAGGAAGGAAGGGAGGGAGGGAGGAAGGGGGAAGGAAGGAGGGAAGGAAGGAGGGAGGGAAGGAGGGAGGGAAGGAGGGAAGGAAGGAGGGAAGGAAGGAGGGAAGGAAGGAAGGAAGGAAGGAAGGAAGGAAGGAAGGAAGGAAGGAAGGAAGGAAGGAAGGAAGGAAGGAAGGAAGGAAGGAAGGAAGGAAGGAAGGAAGGAAGGAAGGAAGGAAGGAAGGAAGGAAGGAAGGAGGGAAGGAGGGAAGGAGGGAAGGAGGGAAGGAGGGAAGGAGGGAAGGAGGGAAGGAGGGAAGGAAGGAAGGAAGGAAGGAAGGAAGGAAGGAAGGAAGGAAGGAAGGAAGGAAGGAAGGAAGGAAGGAAGGAAGGAAGGAGGGAAGGAGGGAAGGAGGGAAGGAAGGAAGGAGGGAAGGAAGGAAGGAAGGAAGGAAGGAAGGAAGGAAGGAAGGAAGGAAGGAAGGAAGGAAGGAAGGAAGGAAGGAAGGAAGGAAGGAAGGAAGGAAGGAAGGAAGGAAGGAAGGAAGGAAGGAAGGAAGGAAGGAGGGAAGGAGGGAAGGAAGGAAGGAAGGAAGGAAGGAGGGAAGGAGGGAAGGAAGGAAGGAAGGAAGGAAGGAGGGAAGGAAGGAAGGAAGGAAGGAAGGAAGGAAGGAAGGAAGGAAGGAAGGAAGGAAGGAAGGAAGGAAGGAAGGAAGGAAGGAAGGAAGGAAGGAAGGAAGGAAGGAAGGAAGGAAGGAAGGAAGGAAGGAAGGAAGGAAGGAAGGAAGGAAGGAAGGAAGGAAGGAGGGAGGGAAGGAGGGAGGGAAGGAGGGAGGGAAGGAGGGAAGGAAGGAAGGAAGGAAGGAAGGAAGGAAGGAAGGAAGGAAGGAAGGAAGGAAGGAAGGAAGGAAGGAAGGAAGGAAGGAAGGAAGGAAGGAAGGAAGGAAGGAAGGAAGGAAGGAAGGAAGGAAGGAAGGAAGGAAGGAAGGAAGGAAGGAAGGAAGGAAGGAAGGAAGGAAGGAAGGAAGGAAGGAAGGAAGGAAGGAAGGAAGGAAGGAAGGAAGGAAGGAAGGAAGGAAGGAAGGAAGGAAGGAAGGAAGGAAGGAAGGAAGGAAGGGAGGAGTGAATGAGCAAATAAGTGAATGGATGAAGTACTTATTCTTAAGTGTTTACTATATGCCAGCAGAGCCAGGAGGGAACTGGGAAGAGCTTCAGAGCATAGGAAGATGAGCTGTTTGCTCTGCCCAGGAGCCCAAGTGAGCTGTTTATAACATTCAGGTCTTGGGAATTCCCCCCTGGGGGAGCCCAAAATGTGTCTTACAGAGGGGGCTGGAAGGCAGTTTTCGGGGCATAAGGCCCAGTCCCCAAAGTCCCTAGTACTAGTTCTGCAGCTCTCTGAGGGGGTCAGGAGTGGGATTCATACCTTCTAAGGCCATCTTTAAAATGAAGAGCTTTTGTCCTACCTCTGGCGGGGGGGGGGGAGGGGGGGGGGAAGGGAAGAAGACAGAGGAGGATGCTGGCGGCCATCATCATTGTGGCCAAAATCATCAGGAGTAACTGACAGTCTTTTTTTTTTAAACCCTTACCTTCCATCTTGGAATCAATACTGTGTGTTGGTTCCAAGTCAGGAGAGTGGCAAGGGCTGGGCCATGGGGGTCAAGTGACTTGTCCAGGGTCACACAGCTGGGAAGTGTCTGAGGCCAGCTTGGAACCTCTCCTCTCTAGGCCTGGCGCTCTTTCCGCTGAGCCACTTCAGCTGCCCCAACATTTCTATATTGAAATCATACAAAACACTTCTCTTGGGAGCCCCTCCACAATTCTAGGAGCTATAGGCAAAAAGTTTTCTCATCCCTATTTCACAGAAAGGGAAACTGAGATGAAGACAGGTAAAGGGACTTGTCCAGAGTCACAACGGCAGTCAGTGGCAGCAGGGTTTGAATTCAGATCTCCCTGACTCCATGCTCATCACTCTACCCACAGAACCACTCTTTCCTTATTTACCTTTGGAAGGACATGAACAACTTCCCTGGGGTCATAGAGTTGGGCCTTAAGAGCGTTTCCTCCTCAGAGGATGGGGCTGGACCAGGTCGGGGGTCTGCTGTCATGAACCTCCTGGGCAGTCAGCCTGGGACCCCCTTCTCAGAAAAGGCAGAGAACAAAATACACAGGACCAAAGGAGGCCGGTTGTGATAAGTGACCCTCATCCAAGCAGATCTGAAAGACACGTTTACAGACCTGAGTCAAGAACTTTAATCTGTTGGCATTTCTGAGGCCCCCCAGACACCCCCCTGTTCTATGGACCAACAGCTTTCTGAGTGGCTGAGTGGTTTAAATCTTCCCGGACACCTGACCGGTCAGGGATGTCCAGAATCTCTCTCCTGAGGATGCAGATGAGTCGCTCCCTTATTTCTGCCTGTCCTCAGAGCACGCACAGATGAGAGACAACGAGAAAGACACAGCTGGGCAGAGCAGAGGGACGGACAGACGGGCCGAGTGGTCAGCCTCCTACCCCATCCCTGGGCTCAAAGAGGCAGCAGCCTCCAGTCTCGCTCTGCTTCCCCTCTCCCAGCTCGAGGGCTGCCGAGCTGGCCGGGTGCCCCCCTTCCTGCTGCTTGTCAGGCCCATCAGCTGCTGGAGCCCGTGATACCCAACTCCGGGAGGAGAGGAGCAGCACCAGGCCCGACTCCTTCACACAGTGTCTCTTCTGAGCCTGGCCCAGCTTTCACAATCACCTGTCCTCAGCCTGAGCGACTTTAATAAGAACCCACCACTCCGTTTTACACAGAGAAGGCCTCAGAGGATTTAGAGCGGGAAAACCCTCTTTTTATAGAAGGGGAAACTGAGGCTCATAGACTAAGGTACACACAGCCGCTTCTGCTTTGAACACATCTCTGTTCTTCTCTCCCCTTACCCCCATCCCCAAACACACTGGAAGTGATCTCTCTCCCCCTCCTCTAAAATACAAGTAATGACCACCCCAGACCTCAGTTTCCTTTTCTGTAACATGAGGGGGTTGGACAAAAAAGTCACTGTGATGCTTCCATATTTAAACCTTAATCCTGCTTCTCTCAGAGTTCTCTTTGGAAACTAATAACATCCTAATTGTCTTATAATTACTTGCAGACATAATGATCCCATGGCGAGGGTAAGACAATCCTGGAGAGCCCAGAGGACATATTTTTCACTCCTGTATTGCCTGGAACTGTGGTGCCAAACCCTGTTAGAAAAAGGGGCCCCCAGCTGAAAACCCCATGGTTCCACACTTCTTTTTTTATATTATTATATCAATGTATTGAAATCGGACAGTTAAGATGAGCAAAAGGAAGACCCAGAGAAGGGAATGATAGCTCTAGTCTTAGCAAGCAACTAACAAAGCAGGGATTTGAATCCACATCTTTGACTCCAAACACAGGCTTTATTCCATTGTATCATGAGTCACAGAATCATGAATTATCAGAGGCATCAGAGATCAGTTTGTCCTATTCTTTTATTCAAGAGAAGAAGAGAGAAAGACAGAGAGGAAGGGAGGGAGAGAGACAGAGGGAGAGAGACAGAGAAAGAGACAGAGACAGAAGAGGGGAGGGGGAGACAGAGAGAGAAAGGGAGAAGGGGAGAGAGACAAAAACAGAGACAGAGACAGAGAGAGACAGAGACAGAAGGAGAGGGGGGAGAGGGAGAGACAGAGACAGAGAGAAGAGGGGGAGGGGGAGACAAGGAGAGCAAAAAATTGGAAAACAAGGAGATGCCCTTTGATTGTGTTATGGCTAAACAAATTGTGGTATATGTTGGTGATGGAATATATTGTGCTGAAAGGAATGATGAACTGGAGGGATTCCATGTGAACTGGAACGACCTCCAGGAACTGATGCAGAGTGAAAGGAGCAGAACCAGGAAAACATTGTATACTGAGACAGATACACTGTGGCACAATCAAATGTAATAGACTTCTCTACTAGTAGCAATGCAGTGATCCAAGACAATTCTGAGGGACTTATAAGAAAGAAGCTATTCACAATCAGAGGAAGAACCATGGAAATAAAAACACAGGAGAAAAACCATGATTTGTCACTTGTTTATATGGGAATGGGGTTTGGGGTTTAAAAGATCACTCTATTACAAAAATGGATAATATGGAAATAGGATTTGAAGGATAAGACATATAGCCTAACTAAAGGACTTTGGGCAAATCACTTAACCCCCACACCTAGCCCTTATCACTAAAGCACAGTATTGATTCTAAGATAGAAAGTAAAAGGGAAGAGGGGAGGGGGAGATAAAGAGAGAGAGAGAGACAGAGAGAGAGACAGAGAGAGAGAGAGACAGAGAGACAGAAAGACAGAGAGACAGAGACAGAGACAGAGACAGAGACAGAGACAGATAGAGACAGAGACAGAGACAGATAGAGACAGAGACAGAGACAGAGACAGATAGAGACAGAGAGAAAGTAGCTTTCAATGGATTGAGAGCCAGGTCTAGAGATGGGAGGTCCCGGGTTCAAGTCTAGCCTCAGATACCTCTGGCAAGTTGCTTAATCCCCATCACCTAGTCCCATGTTGGAGAAGACCTGGCAAGCGTGCCCCAACATGCTGGAGAGGGTTGCTCCATTACCCCTCCCCACCGAGCCCGAGGACAATTTCCTAATGTCCTGCCCCTCTGCCCAGCAGAGCAATCTGAGTACTCCTTCCCTCCACTGTCTGGGGTAATAGGGGAGGCTCACAGGCAGCTTGAAAGTGCACTTTGGGCACATGATCTTGAAAAGATTTGCCAGCACTGACCTAGAATGTATCACTAAGGCACAGTATGGTTTCTAAGGTGGAAAGTAAAAGGTTGGGGAGAGACAGAGAGAGACAAAGAGGCAGAAAGAGAGGAAAAGAGGGAGAGAGGAAAAGAGAGAGAGAGGCAGAGACAGAGAAAAGAAAGAGAGAAAGACAGAGACAGAAAGGATGGCTGGAGTGGAAATACCAAAGGCTCCTTCCCAGAGTACCAGGATAAGTCTTAGTACGTTCATGGAGACCAGCCTCAGTGTGAGGGTCAGATTTTATTAAAAGAGGCAGAAATTAATCTAGGAAGCCCAAAAAAGGGTTCCCAGATTTTCTCCCATCCTCAGCTAGACTTGGGTCGGGGGAGATGCTGCCTGCCTCCTTTCCCCCCTTGGGAAGTTGGAAGGGACCTCGGGGCATCTAGTCCCCCTCTTAATGAAAAGGACATGATCAGGTTTACAGGCCTCCAGGGAGGGACAATCCACCACCTCCAGAGAGAGTGAGCTCCTACTATTCTCTCCACCTCTCTCAAGGTGGCAGGGCCTGCCAGTGGCCCAGGGGACAGCCCCAGGCCCAGCCCAGTGCCCGCCTACATCACTTCCAGCTCCTGGAGCCCCAGTGGAGGGTCCTCCCCACCTCAGCCAGGTCCAACAAGGCCAAGCCAACATCGAGGAGGCCAGAACTGCCCTTAACTGGCTCCAGGGCAGAGCCAACTTCATGAAAAGGAACTCTGTTCCCAGAGAATCTGCTAATAGGGGTATCACTATCTGGAGTTTGGCAAACTCTGCCAAGCTACCTTTTAACTCTGTGGGACTCACCCTGCAACCATCTCCCTGCCCATCAGGATCTTGCTTATCCACAATCGTCACCTCCTTCATGAAGCCTTCCTGGACCACAAATCCCAAAGCACTTTACAATGATGGTGATGATAATAATAATCATTATTACAGCATCTCCCAATTCTAAAGCCCTTTCAAGTTTACAAAGTGCCATCCAGCAACCCTGCGAGGCAGGGAGCACAAGTATTATCATCCCCATTTTACAGATGAGGAAAACTGAGACCCAAAAGCAAGATTATAAGGCATACTCAAGGTCACAAAGGAAATAACAAGCAGTCAAGACTCAGCCCTGTCTCCAAAGCCCAGCATTCATCTCACCCATATAATAGAACAGTGTAATAATTTAATGTTAAGTAGTCATATAATATTTATTCATTGCTATAAGGATTTTCCACAAGAGGAAATCCCATCCACTAATGCAGATTGGCATCTTTTCCATACCTTACTTTCTTAGATTTGCTTAGATCACCAAGAAAGGAAATGACTCCACCAAGATCACTTGAATTTATATAGTTGTTTTTGTTTTTAAATCCTTGCCTTCCACCTTAGAATAGATACTATCAATTTAAAAGAAGAGAAGTAAAGGCTAAGCAATTAGGATTAAGTGACTTGCCCAGGGTCAAACAGCTAATTTGCCCTTTTCTCCTCCAGCTCATTTTACACAGGAGGAAACTGAGGCAGCCAGGGTGATGTTTCTTTTCCAGAGTCACACAGTTAATTTTTGCCATTTCTTTTTCCAGCTCATTTTACACAAGAGGAAACTGAGGCAGTCAAGGTGAAGTGACTTGTCCAGAGTCACACAGCTAAGAAATGTCTGAGGCCAAATTTGAACCCAGGTCCTGCCAACTCCAGGCTTGGTGCTCTATCCCCTGTGCCCCTACCTGCCCCTGGCATTATAATTTCTAAACAAATTATTAAAACAGTCAGTGGCTGGCAGGTGTGGGGAGTTCCAGAATAGTGCCTCTCTTGTTCTCACGGGCTGTGTTCACCAGGTCACAAGCATCCTGCCTGGGCACATCACCCCTGGAGCTCCAGCCCCACTGAGGAGGTTCCATCATAATGGCTCACACTGACCTCCAGCCACACAAAGCTTGGCCTCCAGACCTCCTCAGGGGCCTGGACAATAAACATTTATATCCGGCTTCCTCTCCTTACTCTACAAATAAACAGTGATCCTCTTCCCTTCCCCCCAAAAAAGAATCTTAGTCACCAAAGGAAAAAGAAAACAATGCGAATCACACCTTCCCCTGAGGAGCTGTGGCCAAACTCTGGGCCCCACCTGGAAAACAATCACACCCTGGCCTGGGTCATTCCTGGCTCAAATGGTCTCTGGATGGAAATGAGATAGGCAGATCTTTGGAACCCAAGCTCTGGAGTCCAAGGATCTGAGTTCAAATCCCACCTTTGAAACTTACTAGCTATGTGACCCTGGACAAATGATTGGACCTCTCTGGGTCTCAAGTTTCCCTGGGTGTAGAAAGATGGGGTACCTGAAGTGCCTTCCAGCTCTGATGATGTGTCACATCCTGGCCGTGGGACCTTGGTCAAGACCCCCGATCTCTCTCAGGAAGTGCCCAATTTACGGGAGTGGGAAGGGGAGTGTAAGAATGAAACACATATCCAATAACTCCAAGTATCCTATTTTATAAGGTTTATTAATAATCACTTGAAGGAGAGGAAATTTAAAAATAAAAAAGTAAAGCCTGAGTGGGAAAAGAGAAGGTGGAGTTACAGAAAATGTAACGGGAGGGGGAAAGTGGGATTCTGGGAAACAGAGTCCTGGGATACAAAATTCTAATTACACAGGAGGCTGGTAGCTCTAAGAATACAGAAGAGTCGCCAATCTGCTACGGTGAAAGGACCGATCACACCAGGAGATTCCCTGACTGGTAAGAAATCAGATCTAAAACCAACTTCTTCCCTCCTACCAAAAAATAAAGGAAATAAGGAAAATGTTTCTGAGCATACCCATAACTCCTCCAAAAAGACCAGAAATTTTCAGTACTGGGTCTTCCATTAAGGGGAGACAAACTTTTAAAAGTCAGGGTTGGGGCAGCCAGGTGGCTCAATGGCTAGAGAGCCAAGCTGAGAGATGGGAGGTCCTGGGTTCAAATCTGACCTCAGCTACTTCCTAGCTATGTGACCATGGTCAAGTCACTCCAATTGCCTAGCCTTTACAACCTTTCTGTATTGGAATTGCTACTAAGACAGAAGATAAGAGTTTAAAAATAGAAATAGGTATAAGTGATAACATCTGTATAACCCACTGGAAGTGCTTATTGGATCTGGGAGAGAGGAGAGAAGAGGAGAGGGAAAGAAAATGAAAGATGTAAACATGGAAAAATATTTTTAAAATAAATAAAAACAGAAATAGTCATCTGGCCTCAACCACTTCCTAGCTGTGTGACCCTGGTTAAGTCATTTAACCCCCATTGCCTGGCCTTTACCACCCTTCTATGTTAGACCTGCTATTAAGACAGAAGGTAAGAGTTTAAAAATAATTATAATAATAAACTAGTCTAAAGCACTTCCTAGCTGTGTGACCCTGGACAAGTCACTTGACCCACATTGCCTGGCTTCTGCCTTGGAACCAATATAGAATTGAGTCTAAGACAGAAAGTGAGGGTTTAAAGAAGAAAAAAAAAGCCAAGGGCCAACAGAGACTTGGTCTATATCCCCAAAAGATCAAGGAAAGAGGATGAAGATCCACCTGGACACCAATATGGAGAGCAGCTCCTTTTGTGACAGCAAAGAATTGGGGAATGGCTGAAGAAGTCCTGGGACACAAAGCTGACGGAATACAATTATGCCCTCAAGAAATAAGGAAGGGGGTCATTTCAGAAAAACCCACAGGAACACAGTCCCCAGGAGCTGTGGGGGGAAAATGACAGACAGATAATTAAATGGAAAATAGCTCCGAGCCCCACCTAGGAGCAGAGTATCTCTCTCCATTGGAAGAACTGAGCACTTGGGAAATATCATTTTTGCTGTGGTTTGGCTGAATGACTCTTTGTGATACCATTTGGGGTTTTCTCAGAAAAGGCACTGGAGTGCTCTGCTATTTCCTTCTCCAGCTCATTTTACAGAAGAGGAAACTGAGGCAAACAGGGTGAAGTGACTTGTCCAGGGTCACAGAGCTAAAATATTGGAGAGTTTTACCATTTCCTCCTCCAGCTCATTTTACAGATGAGGAAACTGAGGCCAACAGAGTGAAGTGACTTGCCCAGGGTCACACAGATAAGATAGTGGAGTGGTTGGTCTTTTCCTTCTCTGGTTCATTTGACAGATGAGGAAACTGAGACCAACAAAGTGAAGTGACTTGTCCAGGGTCACACAGATAAGATAGTGGAGTGGTTGGCCATTTCCTTCTCCGGTTCATTTGACAGATGAGGAAACTGAGCCCAACAAAGTGAAGTGACTTGCCCAGGGTCACACAGATAAGATAGTGGAGTGGTTGGCCATTTCCTTCTCCAGCTCATTTGACAGATAAGGAAATTGAGGTAAATCAGGTGAAGTTTCTTGCCCAGGATCACACAGCTGGTAAGTGTCTTGAGCCCAGATTTGAACTCAGGTCTGCCTGGCACTCTATCCACTCACTAAACAAAAATGATGCTCAACATTTCCATAGAGATTTCAGCACTCTAAGTGGGATCTTCCATTTCTGAGCCTTGCAGCAAGCCCAGGAGGTCCCTACAAGGAGAAAAGAAAGGGAAGGGGAGACTTGTTTTTTTTAACCTTTACCTTTCCTCTTAGAATCAATACTAAGTAATGGTTCCAAGGCAGAACAACAGGAAGGGCTAAGTAATGGGGGTTAAGTGACTTGTCTAGGGTCACCCTGCTAGGAAGTATCTGAGGTCACATTTGAACCCAGGACCTCCCATCTCCAGGTATAAGCAACTACTACGTGCCTTAAATACTTGGCACTGTGCTGAGTGTTTTATTCATATGATCTCTTTTCACGCTCACAACCCTAGGAGATAGGTGTTCTCATGATCTCCATGCTAAGAGTTGAAGAAACAGGCAGACAGAGGTGAAGTGACTTGCCCAGGGTCACGCAGTTATTAAGTGTCTTGAGGCCAGATTTAAATTCAGGTCTTCCTGCTTCCAGAGCCAGTCCTCTATCAGTGAGCCTCCCGATTGCCTCCGGAGGATAAGGACTAAGGAAATCCACAGACCTAAGCAGCACACCCCATGCCACTGCCTCTAAGGGGTCCCCTACAAGAGATGGAATTCTTGATCTTGTTCCCGACTCCCCGTGGACTGTGAACTGCCTAAGGGCAGAGACCGCTTTGATTTCTGTCTCTGCAGACCCAGTGCCAGCAGTGCCAGCCTTCAGGAAGTACTTAATAAACAGCTGTTGAATTTAGCTGCATTATTACACCCATTTTACAGATGAGGAATTAGGTGGCACAGTGTTCAGGGAAGAAACAATGGTGTCATTTTGTGGAAAACACGGCATTTGGAGTCAGCGGTCATGGGTTTGAATCATGCCTCCCTCATTCAGTGCCTGTGTGACATTCAGCTCCCCGAGCAGCCTCAGTTTCTTCATCATGTAAGACGGCTTCTCAGGAGCCTTTAGCCCTGACGTTGTGACTCTGTGTGTTTACCAGGGCTGCACGGTCAGTGTCAGGGCAGGATCCAGCCCTCTACCAAGCCTGCGCATCCAGGCTTCAGAGCTGGGAGGGAGCCGCTGTCACCTCCTGCGAGCCCTCCTCCCCACTTTACAGGATCCAAGAGGGACCATCACAGGGCTGGGTGCCGCCAACCAAGCCAGCAAGAAGAGCCTGGAGCCGGGACCTCGGGAAGCCCTTTCTGCTACCCAGAGCTGCTTTTTTTTAAACTTTCAACTTTTTTTAAACAAGTCCAGAGATTCCAGATTCCGACCACCTAGACTAGAGGGTCTCAAAGGGCACCCCAATCTGACATTGGCTATTCAGCTGAGCGCTGACATTCAATATTCTAAGTTCCCTCCCTGTTCTAAGCTCCCTCCCAGCTCTAACATTCTGTTCTAAGCCCCCTCCCAGCTCTGACACCCCCTGTTCTCAGCCCCCTCCCAGCTCTGACACCCCCTGTTCTCAGCCCCCTCCCAGCTCTAATATTCTCTGTTCTCAGCCCCCTCCCAGCTCTAATATTCTCTGTTCTAAGCTCCCTCCCAGCTCTAATATTCTCTGTTCTAAGCTCCCTCCCAGCTCTGACACCCCCTGTTCTCAGCCCCCTCCCAGTTCTAATATTCTCTGTTCTAAGCTTCCTCCCAGCTCTAATATTCTGTTCTCAGCCCCCTCCCAGCTCTAATATTCTCTGTTCTCAGCCCCCTCCCAGCTCTAATACTCTCTGTTCTAAGCTCCCTCCCAGCTCTGACATTCCCTGTTCTAAGCTCCCTCCCAGCTCTGACATTCCCTGTTCTAAGCCCCCTCCCAGCTCTGACACCCCCTGTTCTCAGCCCCCTCCCAGTTCTAATATTCTCTGTTCTAAGCTTCCTCCCAGCTCTAATACTCTCTGTTCTAAGCCCCCTCCCAGCTCTGATATTCCCTGTTCCAAGCCCCCTCCCAGCCCTGGCATTCCCTGTTCTAAACCTCCTCCCAGCTCTGACATTCCCTGTTCTAAGCCTCCTCCCAGCTCTGACATTCCATTCTAAGCCTCCTCCCAGCTCTGACATTCCATTCTAAGCCTCCTCCCAGCTCTGACAGTCCCTGTTCTAAGCCTGCTCCCAGCTCTGACACTCCCTGTTCTAAGCCCCCTCCCAGCCCTGGCATCCCCTGTTCTAGGTCCCTTCTAGATAGGCCATAGCTCTAGCATTCTAAAAAGAGCTGGCTCAATTTTTCCAGTGAGCTATCTGCCCTGGGATCTGCCAGCTGCTGACAACTAGGCCTTGGGCTCCCAGCAAGAGGCTCCATTTCTCCTGTCTAAGAGGGGATCCCAAGCGTTCCGCTCCATCCCTCAGGAAGCACCAATGGCCCGGCCCAAGGGCTCGGGAAGCTCTCATCTGCGTTATCAATGTGTGTCCAGCAGGATCAGAGCCGGGAGGGGCTCCTTCCTCACACTCTGGGCATCAGGCCTTGATGGTGCCCATCTTCCTGGGCCAGGTCTCTCCCTCTCTCAAAGCTTGGGTCTCCTCATCCGTAAGACAAAGCCTCTGACCCTGGTGCCTCACTCTGTCCCGACATTCTAGAATCTTGAAGAGCAAAGAGCAGCTTCCACATTTAGGCACAGGAAGATACTTTGCCAAAGCTGGGTTTGCTCTCCCGATCAAACATGTCCTTGAATCATCAATGTTTTTTGAATCATGTCCTTGAATCATCCCATTTTACTTAAATCCAAGAGGCGGCTCTCCTTAACAAAGTGGAGAGTGGATCAGTGGATGGAGATCCAAGCCCAGAAACAGGAGGTCCTGGGTTCAAATCTGGCCTCAAACACTTCCTAGCTGTGTGACCCTGGACAAGTCCCTTCACCTCCATGGCCTAGCCCTTCCCGCTCTTCTGCCTTGGAATCAATACACAGCTGGATTCTAAGAAGGTAAGGGCTAAAAAAACAAACAAACAAGGATGGGGGGAGTTGGGAGGAGGGGAACATCCCCCCTCCCACAGAGTTTTTCTTCCCATTTCCAAGTCCACGAACTCCCTGAGAGCAGGAACTCTATCATTTTTGTCTTTGAATCTCTGTCACCTAGCACAGTGTTTGGCATGCAGTGGGTGCTTCATAAATTCTTGTACATTGAGCCCATTTTTCTATTTGGTAAAAATGGTGGAAAGAGCACTGACTCTGGACTCAGATGACTTGGGTTCAAATCATTTCTCTCATGCTTA
>NC_077229.1:27271693-27464081 GCF_027887165.1 Monodelphis domestica
CCCTGACACTTACCAGCCAGGTGGCCTTGGAAAACTCACTTCACCTCTCACATACACACGTATATCCCCCATACCTAGAACACCTACCATCTCACTTCCTCCTAGCAAGCACTGTGGGATTGACCCCAATTCTTAAAATGTTCTCTTTCCACTCAACTACCTATTAAATTACCTGAAATCATTTCTTCCCTCCAGACATCAGTTTCTTCCTCTCTAAAATGGGAGGCTTAGCCTGGAGAGGCAGCATGGATGACTGTATACAGGATGGAGTGCTGGACTTGGAGACAGGAAGATGTGGGTCTCAACATCACTACTAATACTAGCTGCAGGACCCTGGATAAGTCACCTGCCATGTCTAAGCCTCGGTTCCCTCATCTAATAAAATCATCCTATTTAAAGTCTGTAACTCCATGATCTTAAGCCACCTAGCAATGAATATTTAGATCAGAACAGGAAATCAGTGCAAATGTTGACCAGAACTTAGCAGCATGAAGAAACCCCCCCCCACCAAAAAAAGGATATCCAAGCAAAAATAATGTAAGCCCATGAACAATAATAAAGTTGTATAACAGAGATCAAGAAAGACACCTTCAAAAAGCATGGCTCAGTAGAAAGATGCATGAGCCTGGTCACAGGGCTTGAGTTCAAATCCTGCCTGTCTATAATTGTGGGTGTCCCCTCTCTGGGCCTCAGTTTCCTGGTCTGTAAAATGAAAGGGATCAACTAATGATCCCACACAGCTCTGGAGCTATGGAGAGGTAAGAGCAGCCTTTCTTATCACAGGGGAAGCCAGGGGAAAAGGAACTATCTAACTGTGATTTGTTAATAAAACTTTAAAAACAAAACAAAAAACTTTAACTTGCCACTGGCTGATTGATTTAATGTCCCCAGATAATAGTGAATCTGCCTCCAAGCCCTATTTAGTTAGGGAAATCCCAATAATGACTGCTTTCCAGCTAAAAATGGGCCCCAGGCAGGAAGATGGTCCAGATGACCTCTAAGGCCCCTCCTGGCTCACTCTGAGCATCTTTAAACCTGAGGGGTCCCTTCCCCGAGGATGCCAGACCCAGGAAGGCAATCTGGAGAACCCTGGCTAGGGGCACCTAAAATAACTCCCAGATATTTTCAAAGTCGAGCCACAAGGAAGGAGAGCGAATGCCCCAGGGGGGAAAAGTTACTGATTAAACCAAACCTCCAGAGCCAGGCTGACTAAAGCCCAGCCCGGCCCCCTGGAAATCCAATTTCCTCAAGCTAGAAGATTAAAAGGGCCTTACCCAGGCTATAAGAGACTAGAAAGGGTTTAGGATGGAGAAGGAAGCCCCCTGGGCGAGAAGGCCCTATGTGGAGGGACAGAGAGAAGAGAGGAGTCTGGGAAAACATTGGGTACCAGCTCCCGAAGCCACGTTCCCTGTGGGAGAGAGAATGGATAATCTCTGGGCAAAGTTAAGTATCAGCCTGGCATTAAACATAGACATCAGAACTAGTTTGAGGGCAAATTATGGATGTCAGACGCTCAATTATCTCCTCTGAGATAATGAGGTTTAAGTGAACAGTGGCCCTGGCTCCCCGGAAAGAGGCCCAGAGCGGGCTGCCTCTTGGAAAGGTCAGATTCTGGGTGTAGGTCAATGGGCCGCTTCCACAAAGCTGGGGGTCCTCCCCTCCTTCTCCCCCTTGGGGCCCCCTGCCTCCTGGGAGCCAGGCTCCAGCCGGGGACAGGGCTGTGGGCCCAGCTAGGCTTGGGGGCGGGGAAGGCAGGATGACAGAGGAAGAGAAGGGGAAATCCTTTGCAGCTCCCCAGAGAGTTGGGGTTAGGTCGGAGCTGGCTGCCTGAGCCCTTAATCCCATCAAAGCGACTTTGTTGTTCTGGCAGCCGAGTGGAGCCCTGGAACAGATATGGGGGAGCCAGGAGGTGGGGAGAGCCCACTCAGCCCGGCACCCTCAGGGCCACCCCCTACCCCCTAGGCAGCAGTCTCCCTCCCTCCCCCCCAAGCCTTTATGGGTGAAGGTAGGAAATACAATTCTGGCTGGGGCGCTCCCCACCCAAAGGGGTAGGCCAGAGATTCCCAGCTCCCTGAGGACGGGAGTGGACTGACGCGGGCCCGCGGGGTCCCCCCCACCCCGGGACGGCGCTGCGGCCACAGTGAATCTCCGCGGCCTTTCCCACGCCCCGGGCTCCTGAGTCCGCAAGGGTTTCCCGGAGGTTTAGGCAAGTGGGAGCCCCTTTCAGTACTCCGCTCCCGGTGCCCCCCCCCCCCGAAATTCCGGTCTGCCCCTGAGATCCCAGTTCGGATCTCCCCTCCCCAAGCAAATCCCGCACCCTGCAGCTCCCAGTCCGAGATCCACTAGGGTTTCTCAGACGGGGGAAGGGAGGCAGAGGTGGATCCACTCACTTCCAGCCCAAGAACCACCAAGCAGACCCGGGTGGGGGAGGGGAAGCGGAGAGGAATCCACTAGCTCCCGACCCCGACCTCCCGCAACCCTCGCTCCTACGTCCCAGACAGGGATCTCTTGGGATCTCCCGGACCTCCATCCTTCCCCGCCGCCCCCACCCCCGATCCTCTCTGGACACTCGGGGAACTTTTCTCTCCCGGCAGAAAGTTTCCGGCCGCCAGTCACTCACTCAGCCGCCGGGGTCCGTGGGTTTCGCCGCAGCCAAAGCAGCCGCCTCTCGCGCCTCGTTCGCCCCTAGCCAGGGGCACCGCCATGGCCCGCCCTCCACCTGCAGCCCTTTCGCCCCGGGCCGGACAGACAGGCAAGCGGGCTGGCAGCCCGACTCCCTCCCACTCTCATGCCCCGCCCCACCCCGCCAGTCCCGCGGTGCAACCTACCCTGAGGGCCAGGGCAGCGGGACACCTGCAGCCACCTGCACTGAGCAGCGCTGCGCCGCGCTGCCCAGCCCTTGCGGCCCGAGCGCAACCTAAACTGCTGGGGCCAGGGGGGTGGGGGGCGCCACGGGGGCGGGGCCGGCGTGAGGGGCGGGGTTTGGGGCCGGGGGGCCAGGGCCGCTGGGGAGGGGGCGGGGAAGCGCCTCCGTGGTCATGGCAACCTGGAGTCCGGCGGCGCCTGCGCCGGCTGGGGCCGGGGCGGAGCTGCGCTGGGGGAGCAAGAAGGGGGCGGGCCGGCTGGACGGCTGCCCTGAAGCTGGGCCAGAGGATGGACTTCAGAGATCTGCTCCAGGGATTAGGGCAGAAGGCGCCTAGCAGCCGCAGGAGGACACCACCCCCCTTCCTTACCTCCCCAGGCTAGGTCCGCTCAAAGAGTGAGTCTTGGGACCGGTATTGGAGCTGAAGGTCAGCAAACCGCTGCCGCGACGCTTCTGCCCGGTCCAGAATTCGGCCAGCCTGGTTGCACTGTATCCTTAGAACGTCTGAGCCCGGGGCTTAGAACGACCGCTCTCTGCCCTTAGAACATCCACACCCTCGACTTAGAAAGCTTGCTCTCTGACCTTAGAACATCTGCGCTCTCACCTTAGAACAGGGCCCCACTCACCGTGGCCCCCCAGTCTCCGCCCCCCACGCTCAGCGCCCCCGCGTACCCCTATGGCGGTACGCTGAGAACTCTGGTACCACCAGTGAGACGCCAGTGCCCTGCCGTGGGGAGAAAGGGCAACAGCACCCCTCGGACCCCGGCAGCCCAGAGGGGAGGGGGCTTCCGCCACGCTACAGGTCAATTTCCTCTAGGACCCTTCCTAGCCTGCTGAACGAGTCTGCGCCGCCTTCCCCAGACCTGGTGGGAAGGGTGGGGTGGCCCTTTGCCCTGGAGCGTGCTGAGCTCCAGCCGGAGTGCCCCCATCCCCAGCCCACTATTAGGACCCTTACTAGTAGGGCAGGATTTTAGACAAGATTCCTTCAAGGTAATCGCTCGGATGGAGCACCCTCCCACAAAGACCCCGGCACTCACGAGAGGGTAAAACTGGCATATATGTCGAGATCGTCATTTCATCAGCGTAGGTGGCCTCCTGATTCCTCTGGCTTCCTCCCGGTCTCAGCTGGGAAAGCCTTCTGGCCCAAGCTCCCTTACTATTGGCGCCTATCCTCAGAGATTGCCCCCGGTTGTATTTATGCTCTTTATACCTAACTGTTTCCCTAATCTAACCATTAGATGGTGAACTCCCTGAGGGCAGGGCCACTCCTTCGCCTGTCTTTGTGCTGGTCTTCGAGTGGATTTGAAGTATAGATTCCAAGGCAATCAGTGCCTTGGATCAGTGGGGGTTAAGTGACTTGGCCAGGGTCACAAAGCTAGGAAGTGACTGAGGTCTCACAGCCCAATCACGAGCTGTTCCTGGCAGGAGTGGACCCCATCAGACCCTTGTCACCAAGACAGACACAGCCAGGGCTCAGAGAGCCTTTATTCTTCCATGAACCAGGGAGCCACACTTAACCCCTTCCAAGAAATAACCTCAGTAGGGTCAGAGAATCTCTCTTTTTTTAACCCTTACCTTCCATTTTAGGATCAATACTGTGTATTGGTTCCAAGGCAGAAGAACGTTAAGGACTAGGCAATAGGAGGTTGAATGCCTTGCCCTTCTGAGGTCACATTTGAACCCAGAACCTCCCATCTTCAGGTTTGGCTCTCAATCTAGTCAGCCACCTGACTGCCCCTGTAATTAGTGTTAGAATTAGTTGGGGGTGGGGAAGAGGGTTTGGTGGCTCAATGGAGTGAGAGCCAGACTTGGAGAGAGGAGGTCCTGGATTCAAATGTGACCTCAGATACTTTCTAGCTGTGTGACCCTGGGCAAGTCATTTAACTCCCATTGCCTAGTTCTTACTGCTCTTTTGCCCTGGAATTAGTACACAGTGTTGATTCTGAGATGGAAGCTAAGGATCTTAAAAAAAAAAAAAAGCTATGGGAGGCTTCTAACAAATAGGGAAACCAGGAAAGGTCTCCTAAAGGACCAGGTACTTGAGCTGAGTTTTGATTGAAACAGAGGTTTCAGAGATAAAGAAGAAAAGAGAGAACGTTCTAGGAGTGAAAGGCAAGAACTATGTGCAAAAATGTGGTAGCAGAAAGGAAAATGTAATGTACAGGGGAAGTATATCAGGCTGGCTAGCACAGAGAGTGCCTAAAAGGAAGTACTATATGTTATCAGCCTAAGAGGTGGCCTAGAGCCATGTTCTTTTGTTCAAACAGTTTTCAGTTGTGCCTGACTCTTCCAGATCCCTTTTGGGGTTTCTTAGCAAAGAAACTAGAGGGGGTTGCCATTTCCTTCTCTAGTTTTTGACAGATGAGGGAACTGAGGCAAGCAAGATACAGTGACTTGTCCAGGGTCATGCAGCTCGTTTGCCATTTCCTTCTCCATCTTATTTAACAGATGAAGAAATTGAGGCAAACAGGGTGAAGTGATTTGCTCAGTGTCACACAGCTAGTTTGCCATTTCCCTCTCTAGCTTATTTAACAGATGAAGAAATTGAGGCAAACAGAGTAAAGTGACTTGCCCAGGGTCACACAGCTAGGACATTTCTGAGGCCAGATCAGAACTCTGAAAGAGGAGTCTTCCTGACTCCAGGCCCTCCACTGCACCACCTACCTGCTGGAGCCATATTTACCTTTGGGAACTTGTAAAGTTAATTACAATCTCCAAACTTACCAGACATAAAAGCCCATTTTCTAGAATACCTCCACCCTTCTGGTGACATTTTAGGTCTTTGAACCCTGGAATACAGGTCTCTGAACAACAGAAACCGATGACCCCTCAGGGGGGCAACCAAGAAATGTGGAGATGTCTAAAGAGTCTGGTAGTAGAGGTTCAGGCCTGGCTTGAAATGAAAGAAGCCGGGACCATCTAAGTTAGCCAAAGGAGGTTTGCACAACCATAGCAGGGAAGGGAATATTTGTCAAGGTTGGGCACAGCTGCCCCATCTCTGGCTCGCCTCTGCTGGTCCGGCTGGCTGTCTGTATGTAGCCAGTAGGAGGCTTCCTTAGTGGCTGAAGCTTACTTAGCTCCCTGCACCAATTTAGTCTGGAGGAGAGCTTCAGTGCCCTTTAAGGAAGGACCAAGATAGCCTACAGAGCAGATGCTACTCCTACCTTGGGGTGCATGGTAGGTGTGCACAGGCTGCAGCTCGTTCCAGATAAGTGGAGAGGGCCAACCCTTGGAGCGTGTGCAGATATGCTGTCGCTGCTTCCCGTCCATTCACATGGAAGCTTTAGGGCACCATGAGGAGCTGAGGGGTTAGCACTGCCCAGCCAAAACATCTCTACTCGTCTGCCAAGTCTGAAGAATAGATGGCTCTGCGGTTGCTCAGGCAGAAGTGAATGTGTGTGCAAAAGGGTTACGTAGCCATGGCTGGGTTTGCTTTTTTCTTTTTTCTTGGTGGTTTCACATAAGGAGGACTGCTTTGGGCTTCTGGGTAGGGAAGAGCAGTTGCCTGCCTTTCACTCCCTGGCTCCTACTGTCCATGAGCCAATGAGTGCCCCACAGTGGATGTATCCAAGGAGCAACATGGCGATACCTGGGGATCCAAACGTCTCATCAGAGGAGCCCCCAGCAGTACAGTCCTCGAGAGTTGGCCTCCAAAGGCACAAAAGTTAGGAGGGGGCTGAGCACCAGTCTTGAGAGGCTTGTACCCAGGAAGAGACCTTGTGGACATTTCAGGGTCTGGAGAGATGGCAAGGTGCCCCAGCAGCTCAGCAATAAGGTGACATCATGAATAGAACATAGGGCTTAAAGTCAGGAAGGCCCGAGTTCAAATCCTGCCTCAAACACTTACTAGCTCTATGATTCTGGAGAATTCACTGAACCTCTGTTGCCTCAAGTTTCCTCATCTATAAAATGGAGATAAAACAACAGTACCTACTTCACAGGGTTGCTGTGAGGGTCAAATGAGATAACATAGATATAAAGCACTTTATAAACCTTAAAGTCCAATATAAGTGCCAGCTGCTATTATTATTAAGTCTGCAGCAGCAGCTGAATCCAGAAGGGATTGGAGTACTTGGAATACAGCTGGTTTCTTCTCCATCCCCAGGACCTGAGCAGGAGAAGAATCAGAGGGGGGGGGGGGGATAAGGGGGCAGGAGAGAGAGAGAGATTGAGAGAGAGAGGAAGAGAGGGAGAGAGAGAAAGAGAGGGAGAGAGAAACTGCAGTAGTATAACAAGCCTGGCCTAACAGTAAATGACCAGCTAAATTTGAGAGATTCAAAGGTCTCACTCATGACTGGAGGCAGCAGCCATGACCAACAAAAGAGAAGCACCAGCAGATGCCAAAAGGAAGGTCATCTAAGTGCAACAACACCTTCAAGGAATGTGACCAGTCAGGGTGTAGGGTGCAGAGTAGTGCCAGCTGGGGATTCAACAAAGGCATTGATCCTCTAGGCTGAGCTGGATGTCCTGTCCAGCAAGGAGATATACCTAAGGGCAACTTCATGAAGTTCCCATAAAGAGGAAAAAAGGACTTCCAGCTCCAGATACCAATAGGTACCCCCTTTTCACATGTGTTTTCTTTTATATATATATATATAGGCAATAGGGATTAAGTGACTTGCCCAGGGTCACAGAGCTGGGAAGTAGCTAAGGCCAGATTTGAACCTAGGACCTTCCATCTCTAGGCCTGGTTCTCAATCCACTGAGCCACCTAGCTGCCCACCCCCCACATGTGTTTTCTATATGTATTTCTTTCTACTTTTTACTTTAAGTTTCAGCTTACTCTATTCAGGGACCTTACTGTATAAAGAGAGAGCATGCCCCTATTTTGAAGGGGTGAGGAGAGATATTTTGTGGCAAATGTTCTTATTATACCTTGTCAGTTAATCCTTTTTTAAAAAAAAAAAATTAAGAGATTCAACTAATTGATTGATAATGGGGAGCACCCTGGTGGGGGCTCATGAGATACATTGTTGGAAACCATTACATCTCACATGGGCTAGGTCCTATGCCAAAAAAAAAAAGGGGGAAGGAAGGGAGGGAGGGAAGGAAGAATGAAACAATCCTTGTTTTCATTCTCCTGGGGAAAATACTATATGTACACAGATAAATATAATATGAGATAGGGAGCGGTGGGGAGGAGAGACAAAGGACTATTTGAGGATGGAGAGATTCCTTCCATCTTGAGGATGAGGGAAGACTTCATGTAGGAGATGTCCCTGAGCTGAACCTCAAAGAGGGGAAAAGTTCCAAAAGTCAGAGATTAGGTAGGGATGCGCTACGGCATGGGAGGACGCCTGTGTGAATACCCATAAGCCAGAGATGGCCAGCTGAATTTGGGAAATAGCTCATGGCCCAGCTTGGTTCAGACATAAAATGTATGAAATAGTATTGATTAATAAGCCTGGAAAATCGGGTTGGGCTGTATAAATGAATGCAGAGTGAGGACAACAAAACCAGGAGAATAATTTCTAGAATAATAACTGTAGGGAAAGGAACAGGCTCCACATGTGTAGACAGAGACCCCACATGTTTCGAGGGCTGTCAGTGCATGGCTCAGGAGGGGGAAGAAAAGATGTCATTAGCCTCTTCTCATCCCACCTTCTCCAAGGGAGACTCATTCCTGCCTGAAGGGGAAACAGGAAGTAGGGGCAGGAAGCTGCTCTGCTCTTCCCAGAAAGAGGCTCTCTGCCCCTTTAAATGTTGTTTGTAGGGGGTATGATCAGATTGGTTCTCATTTCTGATCACTTTATCATTTCTGGGAGAAAGAAAGACCCCCACATTTTATATCCAAGGCTTGATCCCTTTCCTACCAAATACCCAATTCCACCATGAGCCCACAGAGAAAATAGCAAAGAGACCTATTTATTCAAGTCATAGCAAAACAGACATCAGAGGAGAATACATAACTAGACAATTCAGATTAAAGGAGTTCCTCCATTGGGAGCCAGATAACTCAGCTCAACCAAGAGATTGTCCTTGATCTCACCCAAGGAGAAACTCCCCAAAGTCTCTAGAGTAGCAAGCTGGGAATAAGGGCATGACAGAGGCTGTTAGCTCCTCTCCTAGCTTCCAATTATTTTTTCCTTTAGCACCTAAAGTAAGGTTGGCCTCTTCCATCATCCTCCTGAAGGCTGAAAGGCAGAAGCCACTGAAATAACTTGACAACTTAAAGATTTTAGAAGGGGGACTAACACCAGCAAGTCTAGAACAAGGACTGGCCCTGAAGAGTCCAGAAGGGGGACTCCTACTTGAAAAGTCTCAAAAGTGAACTTGTAAAGTTGAAAGTCTCTATCCTCTCTCCAACTCAGCCCTATCTCTCATGTAGAATGTGAAGACTGGATTTAGCTCTCCCCTGATTGTAACAATGAAGGTACTTAGCTCTTCCTTTATAATGAAGCTAGAATTGTAATCCACAATTTATTTTTAGATTTTAATCCCCAAAAGGTGGTAACTCAGTAATTGAAGTATATCTACCCATTTTAACTACAAAAACATGTTAACTAACTACAAAAGGTGAACTTACAAAAAAAGGGTGTTAAGTTACCCAAAAAGGTATAATCTAACCAAAGAAGGTGTGAACTAAAGAATGGGCAGTCCTGGAGAGGAGCATCTGCTGTGATTGGTGAAATTTAGGGGAGGTGACACAAGGAAAAAGATCTTTAAAAAGAGGACCAGAGGACAGAAGAAGATATTCAATTTCATTCGAGTTAGATGAAAAGAACTCTGACTTGGAGTTGGACTGTAGGCCAGACACTTGAGGAGAGACTGGAAGAGGAAATCAACCCCGGAGAGCTCATGCAGGAAACTTCAGACTGCTTTCCTTTTAGACAGTCACCATTGGTGAGTGAAAGGCTGACTTAGTAACCCTGCCTTTCTCAGAGGTGTAAACTTCTGAGAAAGACCCATCGTCCTGAGACTCTTTTCCCTGATTAGGGCCTTAAAATTTCTACCTAGCTCAGAGGAAGCCGGAGTTTCCTCTCTCTCTCTCTCTCTCTTTCATTCCTTAATATCCCTCTATTGTAAATAGAATTTCCTCTCTCTCTCTCTCTTTCATTCCTTAATATCTTCCCTCTATTGTAAATAAACTACCATAAATTCCATTTACTTTAATAATTCACTTTGGGATTTAGAAATTAAATCCCTGGTGACCACATAATTAATATTTTAGTCTCAACTAAAAAATTAAATTTTAACAAATTGTTTGGCTGACCACGTCAGTTGTAATGAAATATCCTCAATCTTCTTAACTTTCCTAAACTTTTTCTTTACTGTTACTATCCCCAAGTCAGCTTTTAATAGCTTATTATGATAAGCTTTAGAGGTAAGTTCAAATTTGGTTGGGTTTTTTTTTCTCTCTCCTTAAATTAGATAGAACACAGCTGTTTTTATCTTAGCAAGATGGCCCTAAGATCCTGGCTGGGGGAGCTGTTTCTAAATCTCCCTTGCCTTGGGGAACAAACAACCCAATTAGCCAATCCTCACTGGCAATACTGACTGAAGTGTTAACTAGCTGTGAGAAAAACCTGGAAAAGTAGCCCTGCTAGAGAGATTGTAAGTTTTAACCTTCTCTTGTTTGGACCTTTTTACACAAAAGAGTTAATTGGATTAAAACTTTAAAAAGGACCACACCTAAACACCTGAAAAATGTGGTTATAGCCAGCAAATAACTTAATTAACAACTGGCTTTTCAGTAAAGTGACCAAAATTGGACAAACATTGTTCTTTGTCTATTTCATAATCCCAAAGAATGTATGGAAATGGTTATACTCTGCACTGCTCCTGGTTGGAATTTTAATTGTTGGAGCTGTAATGTTGTATCTATTTTTCTCTAAGAGAAAACTGGAAAATACCATACATAAGCTGGAGAATTATGTCAGTCTCCCCTTGAAAAACCCATTTCCTGGTTAAACCAACCAATTGCTCCTTCTACTACCCAACAAAATGCAGAACTAAATACTTGGCTTGAAATTATAGAGGAAAGTTTGGGGGAACTCATATCTTTTATGAAAAGCATTAAAAGGGACTCAATAACATACCAGAATAGGAGCGACTTATCTCTCCATACTTCCTCATTATCAGAATCTCTATCCCACCCTGCTCTAGAAAATATGGCTCCTAGTTCACAAACCATCCCTTCCCATACCCAACTTACTACTTACCCATCCCTCTCCTCCCCCCACCCATACTGACTACCCCACCCCCTGCATCCTAACTTTACACCTTGCCCATGCCTACTGCCCCACCTCCTCTGCATCCTATCCCCCAGCTACTGCTCCTTATTCCTTTTCCCCTCCTTCCCACCCTGCCCAATTAATTTCCCATTCTGCTCCTACTTCTCATCCCTCTGGCACTATGAGCCAACAACCTCTCCCCCTCAGCTTGCCCACACCTTCCCTTTGTCATACCTACCCCCATTGAAAATAGAGCAAGAAACTTAGAAACAGAAACACAAGAAAATTCAGATAAAAGGTTATTCCCTTTAAGGGAAATTCCAACTTTCAATAAAAATGGGAACTTGATATCAATAAGACACCATACACCTTTCAGCCCTGAGGATTTAAATAAATTCAAGGAAGACCTTCCATTGTTCGAGGAAGAGCCTATATTGATTATAAAAAGATTGGAGAACATATTCAAAACCTTTGACCCCACTTGGATAGATGTTGAAAACTTATTAGAAAAAATTTCTGACAAACAGAGAGAAAAATAAAGTCATCTCTTTGGCTACTCAGAAGTGAGGAAAGGGAGCAAATTATTGGCCAACCAAAAATCCACATTGGAACCCCAATGTTGAACCAGATTATACAAAACTAAACCAGGCCAGAGTAGCATTATTGACAGTATGAGAGCATGCTCAAATAGACCAGATTCATGGTCTAAATTCAAAAGCACCAAACAAGAAATAGATGAGACTTCATCTCAGTTTATGGACAGACTTATTGATGTGGGGAACATATATATGGACTTTGATCTATCCACAGAAAGAGACATTAGACAAATACGTAGACAATTTTTTAAGAATTGTTGTTCAGTGGTAAAAGAATACTTTAAAACTAGCTGCCCAAACTGGGACTCTATGGAATTGACGAGAGTAGCAGTCTATGTTTATAAGAGCCATACAAAAAGTCATGAGGAAAACAGTACATCAGTGGAAGACTTACGGAAAGAAATTAAAATGTTAAAAAGAAAACTGAAAAATCATGGAGAGACCATAACCCCACAGATAAATCAATAACATGCCTTTACTGTGGAAAAATAGGTCATGCAATGATGGTCTGTAAGAACTGGCTATGGAAAAAAAAAGAAATAATAACAACTTTAGAAATAATAACTATAGAAATGACTATAATAATGATCATAGAAATCACAACTTGAGAACTGATAGAAATAACTATAATGACTATAGGAATCAAAATTTTAGAAATCAAAATTATAGAAATTGGGGAAATGACAATGCTCAAACTGAGACAAAAGAACATACACAACAAAATACTGAGCAATATATGAAAATGGAGCTCATCCACACTATACCTGGGGTGAAAATCCCTATCAGCGTGGAGAATCCCAGAAAACTGCCCAAGCATCTTTTTGATGGTGTGATGGAGGGGAAAGGGCCTTGGAATCAAAGAACCAAACCTTTGATTTTCCAGACCCTGATATTTTAATGTCAATTATCCCTGTACATTCCCACACACACACATAGTAAGGAACCTTATGTCACCTTATAGGTGGGGAATTCTTACTACAATTGTCTCATGGACACTGGAGTCTGTAGGTCGGTCTTGGTAACCAAACTAGATGCAAAATGTGACTATTGGCTCTATAAATGCAGTAGGTGTATCAGGAATACCTCGAAAGGTCCCAAAACTTTCCCCTCGCGTGGTATGCATAGGACCCCTAACCCTCTACCCAGAAGGAATGAGTCCCAGACCAATGGGCCTGGGGACAAAGGGTACACAGTAACATAAAGACAAGCAGCTTAGAATATCTTAAGAACTTGGATCCACACAATGACCAAGTACCAATGTTATCTATCCTAATAAATAGGGTAGTAGACTCAGAGCAGAATGAGACAAACATCTTTTGACTGGGCCATTGGGGAAATTTATTGAGCTTGACTATATTTGTTATAAGGGTTTTATTTTTCTTTTGCAAGGAAGGCAAATGGGAGAGGAAATAACTTGTCATTTGTTTTTTAATTTAACTTTAAAAAAAAGTCTAATTGTGGCCATATTACAAAAGGACTTAAATACCAGCCTAAGGAATTTATGCTTTCATAATGGAAGCAATAAGGCTCGATCTCTCTATCACAGGTTGTTATTCAGGAAAAATTAAATGGGCAAAATCTCTGTGCTTCAAAAGCAGCATCTTTGGACTCCTATTGACCAGTGATCAGGGTGCTTTTCAGCAGCAGATCCTTGAAGAGGAAGACGAAGGAGAATGGGGTCATTTCTGCTTGCTGAGCCTTCAGACAGAACAACCTGGACAGGGAGGCTTGTTGACTTAAAGGGGCCAAGCAAGGACACTCATGAATCTGGCATTGGCTTATCAGGAAGTGGGTTCAGTTCCCTCAGCCCAAATATGACCTTCAATGGGAAGGAGAAATTCAAGCAGGGAAGGTCACAGGTTTCTAAAAGCAGCAACTGGCCCTGAGAGAAGGGAGCCAAAGGCTGTGCCTTCAAGCACCTGTACCCTCAGCATCTGAAAGCACAGTAAGGCTAAGAAAATGACTTTGGTTACTTTGGAAATAAAGGAGAGAAGCCCGGATGCCTGTCCTCAGGGTAGGGGAGAAGGGGCTGGAAGGAACTCTGTCCCAAGAATAATTTCACAGAAGAGTCAGGGATACCACCATACCTGGAGAAATATAATGAGCTAAATGGGGAAAAAAATTAGACCAGAATTGGGACCACCTAGGTTCGAGTCCTAGGAATTTGGAGTCTAAGAGAGTAAATGTGGGGTGGAAAGCACAATGGGTTTAGATCTAAAAGGGATCTGGTTTCCAAATAACATGCTCTTGCCATTTGCCACGTGTGTCATACTGGGCAATTGAGGGAACCTCTCTCAAATCTTAGTTTCCCCATCTGCAACAGAATATGATAATTGTCATTCTCTAGCCCTAGTTGTTTTGTGAAGCACTTTGGGAAGGAGAAAGGTTCTCAGTGTAAACCTGATCATTTAATATCCCCAATATGCTGTCAGATTGAGAGTGGCCCATTTGAAGCTTGAAAGAACCTTAGTTCTTGAGAGGCTCATTTACATATGACAGGGTCAGAAAACTCTGTTGAGGAGTGATAGGGACAATGGACTGGCTTCTTGGGTGGCCACAGTGCCATTTCTCAACCCATTCAATTTTCTGGAAGAGTCTGAATTTAAAATGAGGAGCCTGACCGATCTTAAAAAGTCAGAGGAGAAGAGAGCTGGTTATGAATGAAGAATCAATCCTGGAAAATGATCAATAGCCTCTATCCAAAATCATCTGCAAGCATTATCTGTGATGGAGATAAACTAGAAGCTTTCCCAGTAAAGTCAGGGGTGAAGCAAGGATGTTCATTATCATCACTACTATTCAATATCATACTAGAAATGCTTACCACAGCAATAGGAGATGAAAAAAAGAATTTGAAGGAGTTAGAATAGGCAATAAGAAAACTAAAGCTGTCACTCTTTGTAGACAATGGGACAAAAACTTTAGCAAAGTGGCAGAATGTAAAATAAACCTCAGAAATCATCAGCATTTCTACATGCTATCATGTAGAACATCATAAAGTTCAAAGGTGGAGAGATAGAGAAATCCCATTTAAAATAACTGTAGACAATATAAAATGCCTGGAGGCCTACCTGCCAAGACAAACACAGGAATTATATGAATGCAATAACAAAAACACTTTACACAAATAAAGTCATATCTAAAGAATTGGGAAAACATTAATTGCTTATGGGTAGGCTGAACCAACATAATAAAAATGACAATTCTATCTAAATTAATTTACCTACTGTGGTTTGACTAAAAGATATGAAGATTATAAATAATAATGGTGGCTGCCAATTTGAAGTATTATTCCTCAAAGTCAAGAGGATTTCTCGAGCTGAAGGTGACTCCTGAGGCCGACTTTCTTCCTTGAGCTGACCTTCTTCCTTAAGCTAACTTCCTTCTTGAAGTCAATTTCCTCCTTGGAGTCGACTTCCCTAGCCCCAGAAATTCAGGGCCTTTTATAGTGACTCCTTGTCCCTTCCCCCTTTCACTAGGGCCAATCACAGTTTCCAAATTGTCTAGCACTGCTGGTGGGATTCATACCTCTCATCCTCTGAAGGTGTCAACTCTTATCAAAGGCCTCTGAAGGTCAATTTCTCATCAAAAGGTTCACAGTTTCCTGATTGAATTTCTGGGGTGGGAATTCTCTAAGTGGTTTGTGAGCTCCTCTACCTAGTTCAAGCTTTTGTTGATTCAATCAAAGGGTGTGTTAACTCAAAATAGGCAAAGGGAATAAAAGATTCCCTTTCACAAGTGTAAACTCAGAATAGGCAAGGGGAACGAAGAATTCCCTTTTCACACTATTCAGTGCCTTGCCAAACTACCAAATAATTATTCCATGAAGGTAGAAAGAATAATAAAATTCATCTGGAAGAACAAAGGTCAAGAATATTAAGGGAATCCATGAAAAAATATGAATCAAGGGGACCTATTTGTACCAGATCTCGAACTGTATTAAAATGTGGTAATTATCAAAACTGTCTCATACTGGCTAAGAAATAGAGTAGTGGATCAATGGAAGAACTTGGGTGCTCAACACATAGCAATAAATGACCTTAGTAATCTAGTGTTTGTGACAAGAATTTACTATTTAACAAAAATGGGGAAATTAGAAACTAATATAGAAGGTAGACATAAACCTATATCTCATACTATGTACCAAGATAAAGTAAAAAATGGAAACATGATTAGAAATAATGGATGATACTAGAAACAGGAGAGCATGGAATAATTTACCTGTCAGACTTATAGATAAGGAAAGAATTTATGAGACCAAATAAGAATATTATGATGTTGAAGTATATAATTTTGAATATATTAAAACTTAAATGTTTTTGCACAAACAAAACCAATGCAACCAAGATTAGAAGAGAAACAAAAGCCTGGGAGGGAATTTATAGCAAATGTCTATGACAAAGGCCTCATTTCTCAAATATCTAGAGAACTGAGTCAAATTTAAAATTTTAATACAAGTCATTTCCCGATTGATAAATGACCCAAGATCTGAACGGGCAATTCCCAAATGAAGAATTTAAAACTGTAGTCATATGAAAAAATGTCCCAAGTCACCATTGATTAGAGAAATGCAAATTAAAACAACTCACATCTATCATATTGGCGAATAGGACAAAAAAAAAGGTAAATGTTGGAGGATATGTGGGGAAATGGGGATGCTAATACACTGTTGGTGGAGCTGAAAACTGATCCAACTATTCTGGAGAGCAATATGGAACCATGTTCAAAGGGCCATAAAACTGTACATATCCTTTGATCCAACAATCCTTCTACTAGTTCTATATTCAAAAGAGATTTTTTAAAAAGTGAAAGTATATGTATGTACAAAAATATTTTGGCAGCTCTTTTTTTTAGAATTAGAAATTGAGAGATTCCATGTTCCATGTGTCTAGCTCTTCTCTGGCCAAAGAGCACACAGGAGAATAAAGTAGAATTACTTTGGAAAGGTATATTGAAGACAAGCTTTAAAAGACAGAAAAGGGGGCAGCTGGGTAGCTCAGTGGATTAAGAGCCAGTCCTAGAGACGGGAGATCCTAGGTTCAAATCTGGCCTCAGCCACTTCCCAGCTGTGTGACCCTGGGCAAGTCACTTGACCCCCATTGCCTAGCCCTTACCACTCTTCTGCCTTGGAGCCAATACACAGTATTGACTCCAAGATGGAAGGTAAGGGTTTAAAAAAAAAAGACAGAAAAGTTTGTGTTTGATTGAAATGGTAAGGAGTCAGTTTAATGAGCAGTAAAATATCCTAGTCAGGCCAGTGAATTGGGGAGATCTCCATGGTAGTAGTGTGGAGGAAGGACTGGAAAGAGGAGACACACAAGTTAGGAAGAAGGAGTGGAAGGCTACTATAGTGTTCCAGGCAAGTGGGTGAGGGTAAAAAGGGGGACGTATATGATGAGAAACTTATCCCAAGCGTGATGGGCTGCCTTGAAAACCAGTGGGTTCCTCCACCCTGAAGTTCTTCAAGCAAAGCTCCTTATGACCAAGGATATGTATTTATGAAATATTCAGCTAGTGTTCGAAGTGTATTGAGTCCTTCTTCTATAGTCCATGGCTATCCCAGTGCCTACCACATAGTAGGAATTTAATAAATGCTCACAGATTGAGTATATGAATTGCTTTTATAGTGATGGGGGCAGGTAGGTAGCACAATGGATAGAGCTCCAGGGCTGGAGTTGGGAAGATCTGGGTTCAAGTTTGACTTCAGACACTTCCTAGCTATATGACCCTGGGCAAGTCACTTACCTCCAGTTGCCCTTGCTGCTCTTCTGTCTTAGAATTGATTCCAAGACAGAGGGTACGGTTTAATTTGTTTTTTAAATAGGGATAAGTCCAACTCTTGCCCTCATTAACACCAAGCTCAATGTATAGAACTTGTCAACCAGTTTAGTGTTTATCAAAAGAGCTTTGAGAATACCAATACAAAATTAAAACCATCCTCCCCTTAGGAAATCTACATTCTATTTGACCAAGAAAATGCTGCCAGCTAAACAGGCCACCCACCCTCTTCTCCCCACCATATTCACCTTCTTCTATTCTCCCTTCTCTTGGTTCAAATCCTGCAAAGATCAGTGAGAAAAACCAGGGCAAGCTGCCTTTCTGGGAAACTCATTATGATATACCCAAGGGTCTAGATACACCAAATGTGTATTCCCTAATGGTAAAAGAAGCAGTCAGGTATCTGGACTTCACTAGCATTTGCATAGCACTTTACAGTTTGCAAAGCACTTTTCAAAAAGTTATTGTTGTTTAACCTTCACAAGAACCCTGGGAGGTAGGTGCTTATCTATTATTCCCATTTTACTAATGAGGAAATTGAGGTTACATCACAGCTAAAAAGTGTCTAAAGCTAGATTTGAACCCAGATCTTTCTGACTCTAGGCTCAGTACCCCCATCCACTGCACCACTTAGCTGCCTTAAGTATTTAAGGTATCCCCTTTGCAAGAGGAAGAGTTCACTGGGGAATTTTGACAAAATTCAGTAAGTCCTGTCCAAAGCGCTGGTACACGCCCAACACCAGCTTCCTGCAAGACTATGTGGTTTCCAGGAGAAGTTCTCTCCCAAAAGTCCATTAAGAGAAAAGCAAGAAAGAGCAACCATCCAAGCACAAGGACTCCTATTTTGCCTGCTACATTATGCCACCTGCAGATGTATCTTCGAACGTTATCTAAACGGTCCGATAACAAACATTGGCATTTGTCATGGAGCCACGGCATCCTGGTGAGTCAGGCTGGTGTGGTGACAGTATCTGATATCCCTCACGCTCCCTACAGCTTCTGAAGCACTCTACATACATTTCCTTGAATCATCACAACGACCC
The DNA here is from genome assembly GCF_027887165.1 of Monodelphis domestica. NCBI lineage: Eukaryota > Metazoa > Chordata > Mammalia > Didelphimorphia > Didelphidae > Monodelphis > Monodelphis domestica. Next base: position 27,290,148 of record NC_077229.1, read on the forward strand.
TGTGAGGCAGGTCCTATGGATAATTAGTATCCCCATTTTATGGATGAGTAAATTAAGGCAGACAACGGTTAAAGGTTAGACTTGGCTATGGCCACCCAGCTACTAAGGGTAAGAGACTGACTTGGATCCCAAGTCAAATGCTTCGTGGACCATAACAAGCAACCTCTCTGAAGAGCTGGGTCACAAAGCATCTTGGACATAATTAGGCATCCCTCATTTTACTGAAAAGGAAACAGAGGCAATTCCTCTAATGTACAGGTTAGAGCAGGTGCTGCTAAGATCCCCTTCCTGCTCTCAATACATGGGATTTATTTTGAATATGGTTTATATTTCCATTTTTAAGCAATAAAATGCTGATCTTCTGTCTTAGAATCAAGACTAAGTATCGGTTCCAAGGCAGAAGAGTAGTAAGGGATGGGCATGGGGGTTAAGTGACTTGCCCAGGGTCACCCAGTTTGGCTTATACTTACATATACATATACATATAGATATGCACATCTCCTATGGAAAATAAACACCTCAAAGACCAGAATTATTTAATTTTGCCTTTGTAGCCTCAGAAAACTGCCAGCCACACAATAAACACTTGTCAATCGACTTAACAACCACTGAGCTTTCCATATTGATTAAAGATGATAATGAAAAATATTAGTATAACCTTTGGCTCAAAGGATCAATTGTATGGGAGCCTGTCCTCCCTGGAGGAGTCTGATGACTCAGTGTCCCTCCCCTGTGGGAGAAGTGGGAGGAGATGGAGAGGACTGGGGAGAAAAGACTTTGAATCTCTTGAGGTTCTTCTAGCTGGCAGCTTTAAGAAGGAAGATCCTGGGGGCCAACTTCTCAGCTTCTGAAGGGAGAAAAGGCCTCTGGGAAGAAGCCAGAATGGCAAGAACTGGCATCTCTCGATCATGTTCCTTTTCTAGCTGGCTACACCAGAGACTTCAGGAAATATTCTCCTTGATGATATCAAGGACTTTGTCTCTCTCTGTGTCTCTGTCTGTCTGTCTCTCTCTCCCTCTCCCTCCCCTGCCTCTTTCTCTCTCTTTCCCTCTCTCTATCTCTGTCTCTGTCCCTCGGTGTCTCTGTCTGTCTCTCTCTCCGTGTCTGTCTGTCTCCCTCCCTCTCTTTCTCTCTCTCTCTCTGTGATTTTCTCTCTCTCCTTCCCTCCCTCTCTCTCTGTCTCTGTCACTCTGTATCTCTCTCTCTGTCTCTCTCTCCCTCTCTTTCTCTCTCCTTCCCTCCTTCTCTCTCTGTTTCTGTCCCTCTGTCTCTCTCTCTCCCTCTCTCTCTCTGTCTTTCTCTCTTTCCTTCCCTCCCTCTCTCTCTGTCTCTGTCCCTCTGTGTCTCCGTGTCTCTGTCTCTATCTCTCTCTGTCTGTCTCTCTGTCTCTCCCTCTCTGTCTCTCCCTCTTTCTCTCTGTCTTTCTCTCTCTTTCCTTCCCTCCCTCTCTCTCTGTCTCTCTCTTCTTCTCTCTCTCTCTCTGTCTCTCTGTGTCTCTGTCTTAGAATCAATCCTGTGTATTGGTTCCAAGGCAGAAGAATGGTAAAAACTTGGAAATAGGGGTTAAGTGACTTGCTCAGGGTCATACAGCTAAGAGTCTCAGGATCACCCATGTCTTGGTCTGGCTCTCAATCTACTGAGCCACCTAGCTGCCTCCTCAAGGTGCTTATTAAAAGTGGTTATTTCTGCTGATCTGAGATTCTGAGGTCATTTTAATCCAGGGCATTCAGAGAGCCCCAAATCTTGGAGGCTGCAGGGACCTGGGGGCAGGGGTGGGTGGGTTCATGTAGTTCAACCTAGATCCAAACAAGACAAAGCCACCCTTGGAGAAGATCACCAAAGAGCAGTCACCTAGTCAGACCTCTGATGAGGAGGGGAATCCAAGAGCTTGTGGAAATGCACTGGGGGATTCCTTACACTGTTAGGAAAGGCTAAATCTGCCCTCCATTTGTCCTATGGGCCAACCAGAAGCAGTCTAAACCCTCTTGCCCAGAACAGCCCTTTTTAGACGTCTAAACTGGCCATATCTATAGCCTTTGCCACCTTCAGCTTTGTTTATATCTTGGTCAAAATCTCTGTCTTTGGTATAATGAATGAGGTTAGGCTAGAGCAGTGGAGTTAAACTCAAATACAAATGAGGGCCACTAAATCACAAAGAAGGATCCTTGTTGGTGCCAACTTGCTTTAGACAGGTCCTGTGACTCCATTTTGGTTTTTTCTTGGCAAAGATGCTAGAGTAGTTTGCCATTTCCTTCTCCAGCTTATTTGACAAAGGAGGAAACTGAGGCAAACAAGGTTTAAATGAGACACTGAAGGGGTTTGCCATTTTCTTTTCCAGCTCATTCAATAAATGAGGAAACTGAGGCAAACAGGATTAAATGAGACACTGAATGGGGTTTGCCATTTCCTTTTCCAGCTCATTCAATAAATGCGGAAACTGAGGCAAACAAGGTTTAAATGAGACACTGAATGGGGTTTGCCATTTCCTTTTCCAACTCATTCAATAAATGAGGAAACTGAGGCAAACAGGATTAAATGAGATACTGAAGGGGTTTGCCATTTCCTTTTCCAGCTCATTCAATAAATGAGGAAACTGAGGCAAACAGGGTTAAGGGAGACACTGAAGGAGTTTGCCATTTCCTTCTCCAGCTCATTCAATAAATGAGGAAACTGAGGCAAACAGGGTTAAGGGAGACACTGAAGGAGTTTGCCATTTCCTTCTCCAGCTCATTCAATAAATGAGGAAACTGAGGCAAGCAGGGTTAAGGGAGACACTGAAGGAGTTTGCCATTTCCTTCTCCAGCTCATTCAATAAATGAGGAAACTGAGGCAAACAGGGTTAAGTGAGACATTGCAATGATTTTCCATTTCCTTCTCCAGCTCATTTGACAGATGAGGAAACAGACAAAACAGGGTTAAGTGACTTACCTAAGGTCATAAAACTTGAAAGTGTCTGAGGCCTGATGTGAGCTCCTGAAGATGTCTTCCTAGACTCCAAGCCCAGCACTTTATCAGCTGCACCACCTAGCTACCCTGAGGGCTACATATCATCTTAGAAAACCACACAGACAAAATAGATGCATATAGTTTGCATATGTGTGCATGAATATGCACATATGTGCATATAATATACCCAGGCAATGTATATGTGTTGTTTCTCTGTGTGTGCACATGTTACATACATCATCATGTATGTATGCATGTATGAGTTTTCTATGTTATATTGTGATGTGTTTAATGTGCATGTTTTATTACTACACCAAGTTATCAAAATCACATGGGAGTGCCACTTTAGTCTGGTTTGGGCCACACGTGGTAGTGTTATGGGCCACTTTATTTCCCCCTCCGGACCGGATGACCTCTAAGGCCCCATTTGGGCTCCAGATTCTAGGGTCCTGTGAGAGCTCAGAGGCGATGGGATTGGTCGGCCACCTTCTTTTGCCTTGTCTCTTTAAGAGCAGTCTCCCTGGTCACCAGGTCTGCCCCAGCCCTCTGTCATGAGGATGATAAGATTAGAGGCGCCTCTGAGTGGGTAGAGCAAGAAGGACAAAACTCGCCTCTCCCAGAACCTGCCTTTCTGAAGACGGGGCGGCGGGGGACGGGCACGGACAGGCAGCTTTCCCCTTGGAGGATAGTACCTGAAAACTGAACAGATGCCCACATGGCATCCTTGAAGGTAATGCCAACTGAACTCCAGACTCTCTTGGGGAGCAGAGAGGATTATGGGATTTAGAGGTAGAAGGGATCTTAGGGTTCATCTAGTCCAAACCCTGTTTTTTGTTGGTTTACAGATGAGGAAACTGAGTCTTGGAAAAAGGAATCTAATGGACCAAGATCCAACAGCCAGTAGATGGCAGAGTTGGGGTCCTAACCAAAATGTTCTGGCTCTCCATTTAGCTAGCTAAGGGGAGAATGAGAAGTCATCTGCGTCTAAAATAATAATAATAATAATAATTAATGCCCAAGGGGAGATTGAGAAATTATCAATTCTCCCTCTTATGGAAAAAAGGTGTTGTGACTCCTCTTTTGAGGGGGCTGCAATTCTTGGCAGAGATCCTGGAGTGGTTTTCCATTTCTTTCTCCAGCTCATTTTACAGATAAGAGCCCTGAAGCCAACAGGGTAAAGTGACTTGCCCAGGGTCACAGAGCTAGGAAGTGTCTGGGGCCAGATTTGGACTCAGGAAGAGGAGAACGCTTGGAAGAGATGGTCATACCCTCATTTAACCACAACATTTTCCAGAGGACAAACTCTTAAGTGGCGCAGCTAACGTGCTTATGTGTATGTGGCCATCTCAATTTATAACATCAAAATGCACCTAGCACATAGTAGGAGTTTAATAAGTGCTTGCTGACTAACTAGCCTATTAAGTGGGTCTGTGACCTTCTCATCAGCCTCTAGCTGGGTCTGGAGCTTAAAGGAAAGACTTCAAGAATGGACTGCCTGGTGACTGGGGTTTGTCCTCCAAAGACCAGCCCAGCTAAGTTTAGATGCAGCTTATAGTCAGATCACATGGGAGAGGATGCACAGAACAGAGAGGGGCTGAACAGCTGTGGGGCTTAGAACAGGAAGCATCAGAGGCAGGAGGGACCTTAGAACAGATAGAATGTCAAAGGCAGGAGGGAACTTAGAACAGGGAAGGTCAGAAGCAGGAAGGGCTTTAGAACTGGGAATGTCAGAGACAGGAGGGACCTTGGAACAGGGAATGTCAGAGACAGGAGGGACCTTGGAACAGGGAATGTCAGAGCTTAGAGAGACCTTAGAACAAGGAATATCAGAAGCAGGAAGGACTTTAGAGCTGGGAATGTCAGAGACAAGAGGGACCTTAGAACAGGGAAGGTCAGAGACAGGAGGGACCTTAGAACAGGGAATGTCAGAGGCAGGAGGGACCTTAGAACAGGGAATGTCAGAGGCAGGAGGGACCTTAGAACAGGGAAGGTCAGAGGCAGGAGGGACCTTAGAACAGGGAATGTCAGAGGCAGGAGGGACCTTAGAACAGGAATGTCAGAGCTTGAAGAGATCTTAGAACAGGGAATGTCAGAAGCAGGAAGGGCGTTAAAACTGGGAATGTCAGAGGCAGGAGGGACCTTAGAATAGGGAACATCAAAGGCAGGAGGGACCTTAGAACAAGGAATGTCAGAAGCAGGAAGGACTTTAGAACTGGGAATGTCAGAGACAGGAGGGACCTTAGAATAGGGAATGTCAGAGGCAGGAGGGACCTTAGAATTGGGAAGGTGAGAAGCAGGAGGGACCTTAGAACTGGGAAGGTGAGAGGCAGGAGAGACCTTAGAACAGGGAATGTCAGAGATAGGAGGGATCGTAGAACAGGGAAGGTCAGAGGCTGGAGAGACCTTAGAACAGGGAATGTCAGAGATAGGAGGGATCGTAGAACAGGGAAGGTCAGAGGCTGGAGAGACCTTAGAACAGGGAATGTCAGAGTCAGGAGAGACCTTAGAACAGGAATGTTAGAGCTTGGAGAGATCTTAGAACAGGGAATGTCAGAAGCAGGAAGGGCTTTAGAACTGGGAATGTCAGAGACAGGAGATACCTTAGAACTGGGAATGTCAGAGCTTGGAGAGTCCTTAGAACAGGGAATGTCATAAGCAGGAAGAGCTTTAGAACTGGGAATGTCAGAGACTGGAGGGACCTTAGAACAGGGAAGTTCAGGGCTGGCAGCACCTTGGAAGGAGAAGCTAAAAGGGCCTGCAGTTTTAGAAATCTCACTGAGAAAACACCTCATCTTGTTTTACAGCTGAACTCGAGGCCTGGGGACGGGCCCTGACAGTCTCCCAAATCAAAGCTGTAATTCTTGGAGAAGAGCCCAGGACTTCCCATGTGGGCGGTGGGTGCTGAGCCCCAGGGACCTGGCACTCCCCATGGTGGAGAAAGGGGACAGTGTGGGCACAGCCCTGGCTTTCTCCTTGGTTGTCATCTCTGCCTTTGGCCTTGGCTCCCCTGCCTGGTTCCAAAGTGACCTTTTCTCTTTTGGACTCTTTGCCTCGTGCTCTTGGCCCAAGGATAATGCCTGGAACCAGACCTGCGTGGTGTACAGGACCCTGAAGGACATTCCCGATCCAGCCTGGAAGGTAGTGATCATTTGGGGCAAAACCCAGTGGCTCTCCTCCAGAAGGGCAAGATCAATCCTGCATGGATTGAGGGAGGGAAGGAAAAAGGAAACAAGCATTTATTAATCACCTACTGTGTGCCAAGCACTGTGTGAGACACCTTACAAATATATCATTTAATCCTCACAACAACCGTGGGAAGTAGGTGCTATTATGATTCCCATTTTGCCGTTGTAGAAACTGAGGCAGAAGACGGTTAAATGACTTATCCAGGGTCATTTACTAGCCCAGGCTAATAAGTACCTGAACTTCTATTTAAACTCAAGTCTTCCTGCTACCTGGCTTCCTCTGGAGACTGAAGAGAGCTTCAGTCAGTCAGTCAACAAGCATGTACTAAGTATTGATTATTGGGGGTGAGGGTGGGCGTCTGGGTGAGAGTCGGTGGGAACACAAGGGCCAAAAGGCAGCGGTCTAAGGTGATGAGGGTTGGGGCTGGCCCACGCTGCTTTGTATCCCCAGCATGGGAACACAATAGGTGGTGAGAGAGTGATTGATTCCCAAGTGGCATATAAAGAAACTGGGAGGTTTTCGGAGGCCAAAGGCTTGGAATGTTGAAGCTCGAAGGGAATTCTGAGATCACTGGGAAGCCTAGGATTTGGGACTGGGTGGGAATTGGTCCCACTGCCAATTTTACAGATGGGGAAACTGAACCCTACCATGGGCATTCCAAACCCTTTATTTTACTAATGGGGAAACTGAGGCCCAGAGAGGAGAAGTGATTAATCCAAGGTCATACAGCAAGCTGAAAAACGAATCCAGGACTCCTGACTCCTGATCCAGTAATCTTTATAAAAACTATACGGCCAAGTGGCTCAGTGGACTGAGAGCCAGAGTCATAGACAGGAAGTCCTGAGTTCCATTCTGGTTTCAGACATGTCATAGCTGTGTGACCCTGGGCAAGTCATTGAACCCTCATTGACAGCCCTTACCAATCTTCCACATTGGAAGCAATGCATAGTATTGATTCTAAGACAGAAGGTGAGGTTTAAAAAAACTGTACAGATACCATCTGCCTATTAATGTCACATCTAGCTAGTGAGGAAGGGGAACTTGAACATCGGGGAAGTTCCCTACTCCACCGCCATAGCCTGTGGCAATCTGAAAAGACCTTAAAAGTCCTCGAGTCCAAATCTATCATTTTACACTGATAGGAAATGAATCCCAGCGACAGGAGATGACTTGACCAAGGTCACTTTTCCTAACAGCATCCTACGTTGTTGCTGTTCAGTCATTATAGTCCTGTCCAACTCTTCATGACTCCATTTGGGATTTTCTTTGCTAAGATCCTAGAATGGTTTGCTATTGACTTCTTCAGTTCATGTGACAGATGAGGAAACTGAGGCAAGTAAGGGTGAGTGACTTGCCCAGGGTCACATAGCTAGTAAGTGTCTGAGGCTGGACTTAAACTCAGGAAGAGGAGTCTTCTTGACTCCAGGGCCAATGCTCTATCTACCGAGCCACATAGGTACCCTCGTTCTGTTGTGTCTGACTCTCTGTGACTCCGTGTGGGGTTTTCTTGGCAGAGATACTAGAGTGGTTGGCCATTTCCTTATCCAGCTCATTTGACAGATGAGGAAACTGAGGCAAATAGGGTGAAGTCGAAAGGGGAGTTCTTAGAGGCTGAACTGGAAATGGAGGCTCATTGTGGTATCTGGTGTCTCCATTCCTCCCTTTTTCTCCTCCAGATGTCAGCCGCACTGCTTCTGGGAGGCTGGGCACTGCTGGTCTTGTGGGCGCTCCTCCTCCTCTCCTGGACCATCCTCCCTGGGGACTTCTGCCCGGTGAAAGGACGTGTCCCTACCCAGTATATACAAACAGCCTCTGGTGAGTCACTCATCTATTCGTGCCCATTCTTCTGGCCCAGCAAAGTCACCTGAAGAAACTGACCTTTCCAAAATCTAGCAGAAAGCACTCAGGGCTTGGAAATCAGATGATCTGGCTTCAAATCCCAGCTCTCCCATTACTCCTCATGTGACACTGGGAGAGTCACTTCACTGACTCAGTTTCCTCTTCTGTCAAATAAGAACTTTGGACCTGTCAGCTTCTTGGGTCATTCTGAGCTCTATGTCTATGACTTTCAGCTCCTCTCTTTACCTGAACAAGAGGCTTCTCTTTCAGCCTCAGTTTCCCCATATGTAAAATGATCATCTTGGACCAGATGATATCTCAAAGTGCCTTTCATAGACCCATCAGACATTAGCAAAATCCAAATTCCCTAACAGAAAGGGACTGTCTTGTTTTGGTATCTGTATCAATCAATATTTAAAAAGCACCTACTATGTGCTAAGCCCTGGGGACACAAAAAAAGACCGAAGACAGTCCCTGCCCTCAAGGAGCTTACAATCGGTGCAAGCACCTGTTGTTCTCCAAGAGGGTGACTGCCACTTCCTTCCTCTTGTCTCCCTCCAGTCAGTGCCAGCCTCCTGGGCCTGTTGCTTTTCCCCTTCAGCCTGGCTTCACAAGTGGCTCAGGATGCCTGTGGCCCTTCCTCCTGTGGCCTCTGTGTACAGCAGTGGGCAATGCCATGTGGGCTGGGGCTTCCTCATCTCCATCTTGGCTCTGGTCCTCACCAGCCTCTTGTCCATCGTGGGGAGATCCCAAGGAGATAAGATCCAGGAGAAGCAGATCCTTTTCTCTAGCATCACTGAGAGGATTGTCTTCATTTCAGAGCCCAAGCCATAGAAAACTTCCAGCTTGTTGGCAAAGCACTGCTTCCTGCTGCCACCCAGTGGCTCCTGAACCCTCCTGCAAGATGACTGGATGGGTGATCACCACCTCTGCAGGGGCAGAGTGTTCTTTTTTTTTTTATTTTATAATATTTTATTTGATCATTTCCAAGCATTATTCATTAAAGACAAAGATCACTTTCTTTTCCTCCCCCCCCAACCCCCGTAGCCGACGCGTGATTCCACTGGGTATCACATGTGTTCTTGATTCGAACCCATTGCCATGTTGTTATTATTTGCATTAGAGTGTTCGCTTAGAGTCTCTCCTCTGTCATGTCCCCTCAACCGCTGTATTCAGGCAGTTGCTTTTCCTCGGTGTTTCCACTCCCATAGTTTATCCTTTGCTTATGAATGGTGTTTTTTCTCCTGGATCCCTGCAAGTTGTTCAGGGACATTATATTGCCACTAATGGAGACGTCCATTACGTTCGATTATACCACAGTGTATTAGTCTCTGTGTACAATGTTCTCCTGGTTCTTCTCCTCTCGCTCTGCATCACTTCCTGGAGGTCGTTCCAGTCTCCATGGAATTCCACCACTTTAATATTCCTTTTTGCACAATAGTATTCCATCACCAACATATACCACAATTTCTTCAGCCATTCCCCAATTGATGGGCATCCCCTCATTTTCCAATTTTTGGCCACCACAAAGAGCGCAGCTATGAATATTCTTGTACAAGTCTTTGTGCCCATTATCTCTGGGGTACAAACCCAGCAGTGCTATGGCTGGATCAAAGGGCAGACAGTCTTTTAGCGCCCTTTGGACATAGTTCCAAATTGCCCTCCAGAATGGTTGGATCAGTTCACAATTCCACCAGCAATGGATTAATGATCCCTACTTTGCCGCATCCCCTCCAGCATTCATTACTTTCCATAGCTGTCATGTTAGCCAATCTGCTAGGTGTGAGGTGATACCTCAGAGTTGTTTTGATTTGCATCTCTCTGATTATAAGAGATTTGGAACACTTTTTCATGTGCTTGTTAATAGTTTTGATTTCTTTATCTGAGAACTGCCTATCCATTTCCCTTGCCCATTTATCAATTGGAGAATGGCTTGATTTTTTGTACAATTGATTTAGCTCTTTATAAATATGAGTAATTAAACCTTTGTCAGAGGTTTCTATGAAGATTTTTCCCCCAATTTGTTGCTTTCCTTCTGATTTTAGTTACATTGGTTTTGTTTGTACAAAAGCTTTACAATTTGATGTAATCCAGATTATTTATTTTGCATTTTTTAACTCTTTCTATGTCTTGCTTGGTTTTAAGTCTTTCCCCTCCCAAAAGTCTGACATGTATACTATTCTGTGTTTACCCAATTTACTTATGGTTTCCTTCTTTATGTTTAAGTCACTCACCCATTTTGAATTTATCTTGGTGTAGGGTGTGAGGTGTTGATCTATTCCTAGTCTCTCCCACACTGTCTTCTAATTTTCCCAGCAGTTTTTATCAAATAGTGGATTTTTGTCCCCAAAGCTGGGATCTTTGGGTTTATCGTATACTGTCTGGCTGAGGTTGCTTGCCCCCAGTCTATTCCACTGATCCTCCTTTCTGTCTCTTAGCCAGTACCAAAGTGTTTTGATGACTGCTGCTTTGTAATATAGTTTGAGGTCTGGGACTGCAAGGACCCCCTCACTTGTGTTTTTTTCATTATTTCCCTGGATATCCTTGATCTTTTGTTATTCCAAATGAACTTTGTTATGTTTTTTTCTAAATCAGTAAAGAAATTTTTTGGGAATTCAATGGGTATGGCACTAAATAGATAAATAAGTTTGGGTAGGATGGTCATTTTTATTATATTGGCTCGTCCTATCCATGAGCAGTTAATGTTTTTCCAATTGCTCAAGTCTAGTTTTAGTTGTGTGGAGAGTGTTTTGTAGTTGTGTTCATATAGTTCCTGTGTTTGTCTCGGGAGATAGATTCCTAGATATTTTATTTTGTCTAAAGTGATTTTGAATGGGATTTCTCTTTCTAGTTCTTGCTGCTGAGCTGTGTTGGAATTATATAGAAATGCTGATGACTTATGTGGGTTTATTTTGTATCCTGCAACTTTGCTAAAGTTGTTGATTATTTCAATTAGCTTTTTGGTTGAATCTCTAGGATTCTTTAAGTAGACCATCATGTCATCTGCAAAGAGTGATAACTTGGTCTCCTCCTTGCCTATTTTGATGCCTTCAATTTCTTTTTCTTCTCTAATTGCTACTGCTAGTGTTTCTAGTACAATGTCAAATAGTAGAGGTGATAATGGGCATCCTTGTTTCACTCCTGATCTTATTGGGAATGCATCTAGTTTATCCCCATTGCAGATGATATTAGCTGATGGTTTTAGATATATACTGTTTATTATTTTTAGGAACGACCCTTCTATTCCTATGCTTTCTAGTGTTTTTAATAGGAATGGGTGTTGTATTTTATCAAAGGCTTTTTCTGTGTCTATTGAGATAATCATGTGGTTCTTGTTGGTTTGCTTGTTGATATGGTTGATTATGTGGATGGTTTTTCTAATATTGAACCAGCCCTGCATCCCTGGTATAAATCCTACTTGATCATGGTGGATGACCCTTCTGATCACTTGCTGGAGTCTTTTTGCTAGTATCCTATTTAAGATTTTTGCATCTATATTCATTAGGGAGATTGGCCTATAGTTTTCTTTCTGTTTTTGGCCTGCCTGGTTTTGGAATCAGTACCATGTTTGTGTCATAAAAGGAGTTTGGTAGAACTCCCTCTTTGCTTATTATGTCAAATAGTTTGTATAGTTTTGGGATTAACTATCCCTTTTGATCAGGTCTATTTTTGCTTTGGCTTTATCAGATATCATGATTGCAACTCCTGCCTTCTTTCTGTCAATTGAGGCCCAGAAGATCTTACTCCATCCTTTAATTCTGACCTTGTGGGTGTCAACCTGCCTCATGTGTGTTTCTTGAAGACAACATATGGTAGGGTTTTGGATTCTAATCCATTCTGCTATTCGTCTATGTTTTATGGGTGAGTTCATCCCATTCATGTTCAAAGTTATGATTGTCATTTGTGGACTCCCTGGCATTTTGATTGCCTTCCCTAATTCTAACCTTTTCTTCTTTGGCTCTACCTTTTAGTCCAGTGATTTACTTTGAATCAGTCCACCTTGTCCCCTCCCTTGATGTTTCCCTTTTTAGTCCCTCCCTTTTTGTTTCCTCCCCCTCCCCCCTCTCTTTCCCTCCCTTTTTGTTTTCCCTCTCCCCCTCCCCCCCTTGGTTTTCCCTTCTCCCTACCCTTGTTGGGTAAGATAGAATTCAAGATCCCAATGGATCTGAATGTTTTTCCCTCTCAGAGTTGATTTCCCTGAGAGTAAGGTTTAAGTAAAAACTCTCTTCCTCTCCTTCTTATAGGAGTTTTCTTCCCCTCCCCTTCCCATGTGAATCTTTGTGTGAGAATGATTATTCTATTTGGTCTTTCTTTTCCCCCTATTTACACATAACATTTTCCCCACCTGTTAGTATACATAGATTGATATAAATGTAGTCCTTATAGAAGAGAGTTTGAGTAAAAGAAGAAGATAACATTTTTCTCCTTTCCCCTTTCCTTCATATTTACCTTTTCAGGTATTCCATGCTCTTTGATTTTCGATATCGAACTTTCCACAGAGCTCTGGTCTTTTCATTGCAAAAAGTTGGAAATCTTCTATTTTGTTGTATGCCCATACTTTCCCTTGGAAGTATATAGTCAATTTTGCTGGATAGCTGATTCTTGGTTGAAGAACCAGCTCTCTTGCCTTTCTGAAGATCATGTTCCATGCCTTACGATCATTCAGAGTGGAACTTGCAAGGTCTTGTGTGACCCTGATTGGCATTCTTTATATCTAAATTGTCTTTTTCTGGCCTCTTGCAGGATTTTTTCTTTTGTTTGAGAGTTTTGTAATTTGACAATTACATTCCTGGGAGTTGTCTTTTGGGGGTTTAGTGTAGAGGGTGTTCTGTGAGCTCTGTCAGTGGCTGTATTGCCCCCTTGTTCTAGAATCTCTGGGCAATTTTCTTTGATTATCTCTTGTATTACGATGTCGAGTTTGGTGTTTATTTCTGGCTTTTCTGGAAGTCCAATTATTCTTAAATTATCTCTTCTTCCTCTATTTTCCAAGTCTGTCACCTTGTCAGTGAGATATTTTATGTTCTCTTCTAATTTCTTGGTCTTTTGGCTTTGCTTTATTAATTCTTGCTCATTGTCTTAGAGTTGCCTGATTCTGACTTTTAAAGCCTGGTTTTCCTTTTCACTTTGGTCAAACTGGTTTTGTAGATGCGTGAATTTCTTTTGCATTATTTCCCACTTTTCCTCCCAGAGGGCTTCCATCTTTTTGATCCTTTCTGATTCAAATTCTTCATGGGTTTGTGGAGAATTTCCATTTCCTTTGGAAGGTTTCAGAGCATTTGCTTGTGTTTCCTCTTCTATCTCCTCTGTATTTTGTATTTTTGCTCCATAAAATGTATCCAAAGTCGCCCCCTTCTTCTTGTTTTTCTTGGAATTTTGGGGCTTTTGTGCTTCTGTGGAGTTTGCCATCTCTATCTGAGTGGTGAGAACTAGCTTTTCTTATCTCTGTCTGGTATTCAGAGGTTTTAGCCCTAGGCAGATTGTCCGTTCTATGCAGTTGTTGCTCTGTCTTCCCAGGGAAGCCAGGAATTGCTGGTGTTTCCGTGTTACTGCCCTCTTCAGTTCCCTCCCGATGCTTCTCCGTTGCCTTACTTCCACGCTCTGAGCCTGGCTCGGCCCTTTCTGCGGGGTGTTTGTTTCTGTGCCTTAGCCAGCCAGGAGAGCCAGCACTCTGAGGGGGGAGGGGCCAAGGCTTCCCCGATCTCCCAGGATTCCTAATAAGATTAACTTTCTCTGTGTTGAACTGAGTATGCCCTGAGGCAGGGACTTTCCATGAGACTGGGATGGAAGGATCCAGCCAGGGGGCTGCAGGCTTCCCCATCTCTCTCTGTTTCCCTGCTGTCTGGGTGCCTCCGTGACTGGGTCAGATTGTTTTCAGGAAGCAGCCTTCAGAATAGCCCGCTCCCGAGGCCCTTTTGCCAGCCCTGAGGGTTACTGTTGTTTCAGAGGACCCTGCTCTCTGAGGGGGAGGGGCCATAGCTTCCTGGAGCTCCGAGGGCTGGTGATAGGATTAACCTCAGATTGAGTATGCCCTGAGGCAGGGACCTTCAGTGAGACTCAGATGGAAGGATCTAGTCAGGGGACTACAGGCTCCTCCTGTCTCTCTCTGTTTCCCTGCTGTCTGGGTGCCCCCTCGACTGGGTCAGGTTGTTTTCAGGATGCAGCCTTCAGGATAGCCGGCCCTGAGGCTCTGAGGTTCCCTCTGCTGCCTCGACTCAGCACTCTGGGTTGGGGGAATGGGTCCTGGGACCTTCCTTCTGCCTACTCCTTAGGTCCAAGTGATCTCGGGTTCTGGCTTTTGGGGGGGCCGTACCTTTTGATCCAGGTCCAGGTCCAGGAGGAGGATTCCTGGGGCCTATGCTGTTGTTCGTTTTGATTTTCAGTGCCTTAGGAGCATATAGTTTGAGTTCAGTAGGGAAGGGTTTCCGGAGATCTGAACTTTAGCTTTCTCTAAGCTGCCATCTTGACCAGAAGTGAGGCAGAGTGTTCTTAAGCAGCAGCAGACCCAATTCTAGTCCTGGTCCTGCCCCAGATTCACCATATGGACAAGTAACTTCCCTTTGGGGCCTCAGTTTCCTTATCTGCCAAATAATAGGCTTGGGAAAGTCCGAGGCTCTTCATCTGAGATTCTTGGACCACAAAGGAGTCCTCAAATAGATTTTATTTGATTTTTTTAACCCTTCCCTTCCATCTTAGAATCAATACTGTATACTGGTTCCAAGGCAGAAAAGGGGTGAGGTAAAGCAATGGGGGTTAAGTGACTTGCCCAGGGTCACACAGCTGGGAAGTGTCTAAGTCCTCAGATGGATTTTAGGAGGTCCATAACTTCTGATGGGGAAAATCGCATTGTTCTTTTCACTAACCTCTCATTGAAATTTACCACTACCTTCAATGATATGAGAATATAATTCTGGGAAAGGGGCCATAGGGTTCCCTGGATGGCCCAAGGCATCCATGATTCAGGGAAGGCATATAGCCCCTGGCCAAGATGGTCTCTAAGATCCTTTCGATCTCTCCAGCCTGAAAAATGACAAATGGGAAAAACACAAGAAATATGGAAAGGCAAAATTATGTAAAGTGGTCCATAGGCACGATTTTCAGTTGTGGCCAATTCTTTATGACCCCATTTGGGATTTCCTTGGTAAAGATACTGGAGTCGTTTGCCATTTCCTTTCCCAGCTCATTTTGCAGGTGAAGAAACTGAGGCAAGGAGGGTTAAGTGGCTTGCCCAAGGTCACACAGCTAGTAAGTATATGAGTCTACATTTGAACTCAAGTCTTCCTGACTCCAGACCCAATGCTCTATCCACTATACCTCCTAGTAGCTCCAACTGAGTGACTTAAACAAGGTCAAAAAGGGAATCAATGGGCAAAGCCAGTATTCACACTCAGAACCAATGAGTTCTGTGCTCATTGCTCCAAGGTCAGTGCTCAAGTCTGCTTTATGGACTAAGCTGTTTTCCATGTCTGGTTCCTGTAAAGGAGAACAAATAATCTCTGCAGATGGGAGGAGACAATGTGCTACTAAAAAAGAGCACAAAATGACCTGGGTTCAAATCCTGCCTCTACTACATCCCTGTGCAATCAGGAGCAGGTAACTTTACTCCCCTTCACATTACTGGTTCCTCATCAGTAAAATAAGATTAGATGAGATGACATCTAAGATGTCTTCTAGCTCCAAATCTATGATTCTGATTAATCACTCTATGATCCATTTGTTGGAAACCCCTTTTACTTATTTTTCTTTTTAAAGGTTTTATTTTTTAAAAAAACCACTTTAACATTGACCATCAATATAGCCATCTCAACTTGTTTTCTAAGCATAGTTCCTAGTAGCTATAATAATAGTTCTAAGCTAATCATTTTTAATTATTTACATTAATTTCAATGTATAAAACATCAGAAGAATTTTCCATTTGTTCCATGTCCCCATTAGAATTCTTCTTTATTCATTCTCATTAGCTTTCCCCCTTTATCCCCCTTTCCCCTGACTGCAGGTAATGTGTACTCTATTTTTCTGGTCCTGCTTCTTTTGCTTTGCATAATTTTATATGGATCTTTCCAGATTTCTTTTTATTACTCATATTTGTCTGTCCTAATCACATAATATATTCCATTGAATTAAGTACCCAATTTATTTAACCATTCCTCTTTATTTTTGGATACTTATGTTGCTCTCCTCAACTCCCCCCATAGCTTTTGTGTGTGTGTGTGTGTGTTTGTATACATTGTTGTATACATATAATACAACAGTGAACAATCTTTGAACAAATAGATCTCAATGTTCTTGGTTTTGATAAAGATCTTCAGGATATGTCTAAACAGTAGAATTTCAGATCAGAGAGTATGGTTATTCCTATAATTTATCCTCTCTATTTATCAGATTGCTCTCCAAAAAAGATTCCACACGTCTGCAATTCTACCAACAATGAATAAGTGTGCTCATTCCTCTTTAACTCCATCAAGATCAAAGTTTGTTACTTTTAATTATTTTATCCAAAAAGTTCTACAAGTTTGCAGTTCTACCAGTTATGTATGAGCATGCCTGATTGTTACTACACAGACTCACCAAACTGAATTTTGTTTGTTTGTTTTTTAACATTTGCTTGTTGATGGGTTTGCAGGTCTACAATTTGCTTTCTGCAGTAAATGTTACCTTCTTCTCTGATCCCTCATTATGTTTCATTTGGACTCTAAAGATAGTGAACCATCAAATGTTGCAATTCAGAAAAACTATCCAACATGTTAGTTGCCTTTTGAACATCTCAAACTGGATGGATGTCAAACAGTCAATAAATCAATAAATGAGGTGATTTTTAAAATCTTTAATCAACTGGGAAGAAGTGAAATACTTTGAGCCATTGGATGAAATGGTCTGGGAGTGTTTGACAGGAAGATACTCCAGGAAGAAGATCCTTGTGAGAATCAGAATGTTCATGTGCTACCTTAGGATAGCTAAAGGTCTCATGGGAAGCAGGAGGCTTTTTTACCTCCTCACATCCTCCTCTGATGCCTCATTTCAGCATACTACTTGGCAACCTCTAAATGATTTTAACAAATTTTATTGATATCCTTTGTTTGTTTTTCATGTAACCTATTTCTCCTAAGGTATTCCCCTCCCTAGAGAGCCAATTCTTAACAAATAATTTTTTTTAAAAGCCTTACCAAGGGGCACATTGAGAGCCAGGCCTAGAGACAGGAGGTCTTAGGTTCAAATCTGGCCTCAGATGCTTCCTAGCTGTGTGTCCCTGGGCAAGTCACTTAACCCCCATTGCCTAGCCCTTGCTGCTCTTCTGCCTTAGAACTAAGATGGAAGGTAAGGGTTTAAAATTAAAAAAAAAAAACCTCTTACCTTCCATCATTGCTTCTGAGACAGAAGAGCAACAAGGCTTAGGCAATGGGGGTTAAGTGAGTTGCCCAGGGTCACACAGCTAGGGAGTATCTGAGGCCAGATTTAAACTGGGGACCTCCCATCTCCAGACCTGATTCTCCATCCACTGAGCTACCTAGCTACCCCCAACAAATCATTTTTTAAAATAAAGAAGTCATTTAATGAATGTCTCCATTTCATTTTGATCATCTAAAACTGGATATCCCAGAGGCATCTCTAGCTCAGCATACCCAACCTCATCCCCTCACCAACCCTCTCCTCTTCCCAATTTTCCTATTCCTGGGGGAAAAAAATCACGATTCCTCTAGTCACAAACATGGTGTCATCATCAGCTCCTCACTCACACTCAGCCCACATAGTCAATCTGTTGTCATCTTTTAGCTTCTACTTTCAGAACATTTCTCCCATACAGCTTGTCTTCCACAGCCAACACTGGTGCAGCATCTCATCACACTGAACGATTTCATTTCCCTTGTCTTTCCAACTCTTCCTGACTCAAATTTCTCTAAACTCAAATCCAGCCTCCATGCCACTGCCAAAGGGAGATTCCTAAAGCACGAGTCTGACATCCCTCCCTTCCTGCTCATTACTCTCCAGTGGTTCCCTTGGACCATTAGGGTCAGATATAAAAAAAATTTCACAGCTTGGCCCCTTCCCCCCTAAGTCTTCTTACCCCTTGCTCCCTTCCATGCCTGATGGTCCAGTGATGCCAGCCTTCTTGATATTCCTTGAAAATGATGCTCCATCTCCTAAGCTGCTGCCATTTTATTATTTGTCCCACGTACCTGGAATGCTCTCCTCCTCATCTCTACCTTCTAACTTCATCGATTTACTTAAGGATTAAATTCAAATCCTACCTTCAATAAGACTTTCCCTGTCTCTTTCCACCATTCCTAGAGGAACCTGGTGGTACAGCCTCGCAATTTGGAATTATGCCCAAAGGGTACTAAAAGACTGTCTGCCCTTTGATCCAGCCATAGCACTGCTGGGTTTGTACCCCAAAGAGATAATAAGGAAAAAGACGTATACAAGAATATTCACAGCTGCACTCTTTGTAGTGGCAAAAAAATTGGAAAGTGAGGGAATGCCCATCAATTGGGGAATGGCTGAACAAACTGTGGCATATGTTGGTGATGGAATACTATTGTGCTGAAAGGAATGATAAACTGGAGGGATTCCATGTGAACTGGAACAACCTCCAGGAAGTGATGCAGAGTGAGAGGAGCAGAACCAGGAGAACATTGTACACAGAGACTGATACACTGTGGCACAATCAAATGTAATAAACTTCTCTACTGGCAGCAAAGCAATGATCAGAACAACCCATAGGGATGTATGAGAAAGAAACTATCCACTATCCATATCCAGAACTGTGGGAGCAGAAACACAGAAGAAAAACATCTGCTTGATCACAGGGGTTGATGGGGATATGACTAGGGATGCAGACTCTAAACTATCACCCTAGTACAAATATCAATAATATGAAAATAGGTCTTGTTCAATGACACATGTAAAACCCAGTGGAGTTGTGCCTCGGTTATGGGGGGGGAGGGGAGGGAAAGAACACGAATCATGTAACCTATAACCATGGAAAAATATCCTAAATTAACTAATTAAATAAAAAATTTCAAATAAATAAAAAAATTGACCTCAGACACTAGCTAGCTGAGGAGCCTTGGGGAATTCATTTAACCCTGCTTGCCTCAGTTTCCCTAAGGGTAAAATGGGAATAATAACAGTAACTCCCTTCCTGTGTTGTTTTAAGAATGAAACAAGATATTTATAAAGTACCTAGCTCCCTGCCCAGCACTAGTAGGACTAAATAAATGAATTTCCCTTCCTTTTCCCCCTCCCCAGTGTCTTTCTTCTGATGTTCCTTCCATTTTTACTATATGTATCTTATGAGTACGTGGTTATTTGTATGTTGTCTTTCCCAGGAGAATATGAACCTTTTAATCATAAGGACATGTTTTTGCATTTATAAGTATTTCCAGGGTTGAGAACATTGCCTGGCATTCAAACAGAAAGAAAGGCCCCACACTCGCCTCTGTAATTGTAGCAGCACTTTTTGTGAACCAAAAACAAAGTAGATGCCCACCGATTGTTTGTTGTTGAGTCTTTTCCGTTTGACTCTTCATGGCCCTATTGGGGGCTTTCTTGGCAGAGTTACTGGAGTGGTTTGCCATTTCCTTCTCCAGTTAATTTTACAGATGGGAAAACTGAGGCAAACAGGGCTAAATGACTTGACCAGGATCATACAGCTCCTCTGATTTTGAATTGAGGAAGGAAGGAAGGAAGGAAGGAAGGAAGGAAGGAAGGAAGGAAGGAAGGAAGGAAGGAAGGAAGGAAGGAAGGAAGGAAGGAAGGAAGGAAGGAAGGAAGGAAGGAAGGAAGGAAGAGGAAGGAAGGAAGGGAGGAAGGAAGAGAGGAAGGGAGGGAGGGAGGGAGGGAGGAAGGGAGGAAGGGAGGAAGGGAGGAAGGAAGGGAGGGAGGAAGGGAGGAAGGGAGGAAGGAAGGGAGGGAGGGAGGGAAGGAAGGAAGGAAGGAAGGAAGGAAGGAAGGAAGGAAGGAAGGAAGGAAGGAAGGAAGGAAGGAAGGAAGGAAGGAAGGAAGGGAGGGAGGGAGGAAGGGAGGAAGGAAGAGAGGAAGGGAGGGAGGGAGGGAGGGAGGAAGGAAGAGAGGAAGGGAGGGAGGGAGGGAGGGAGGGAGGGAGGGAGGGAGGGAGGGAGAAAAAACTGATGTGCTAGTCCAAGTGTGAATTTGAAGTAGATCATTGACATCATTCAAAATTGCTTTCCAGAATGGTTGGGATTCATAGTTCCAACAAGAGTGCATTAATATGCCTGCCACCACACCCTTGATAATTTTTAAAATGCCTCCTAGCAGTCTAGCTGCAGAAGAAATGTTTTCAGATGAATAAATTCTAATCATTGTAATTCCTTCTCTAGAGGGAGAACTTTGAAATCAGATTCTCCTGCCCAAATGGCTTGCCTTTCCAACTTTGCATTTTTTTTAATATCCTTCCCTTCCATCTTAGAATCAGTACTGTGTATTGGTTCCAAGACAGAAGAGTGGCAAGGGATAAGCAATGGGGGTTAAGTGACTTGCCCAGGGTCACTCAGCTAGGATGTGTCTGAGGTCAAATTTGGACCCAGGACCTCCCATCTCTAGGCTTACTTTTCAATCCATTGAGTCATGTTGCTGTCCCCTGCCATTTCATTTTCATAGAATCATCACCACAGAATTATAGAATCTTTAAGTTCAAAGGGACCTCGGAGGCTACCCCAGGAGACAATAGCCAGCACTGTTAGATTGCTGCACATCTATAGATTGGAACTTCTGTTAGAGGCAAGAATCCCATCCTTTCCTGGGGCACAAGGGGAGCAAAGAAGGATGAAGATGGGACAGGGGGTGCAGTATGTGTACTGATCTGACTAAACAGGTCTCTAGAGACAGGAGTAACAGAGGTTTGGTCCCTTCTGGTTCACCAAGTGCTCCTCTCTGCTTGGCCTGGATGATGTAAACAGACCCAGAGACATTGCAGGAGGCGACATGTTTCTTCAATAGGAGCAGGGAGGTAGCAATTGGGATATAGTTGGACTTGGAATCAGCAAGACCCAAATTCTAATCTAGCCTCAAACTATTTCTGTCTTGGGAAAATCTCTTAGTCTCTTTAAAATAGGGATAATGATAGCACCTACTACATTGCAATGTTGTGTGGATCCGATAAGATGATAACAAAAGAATGTTTAAGACCATGGACAGGGACTGGGTTTGCCATGTTACTGGTAAAAGGACTCCTGGGTGAGGAAATGACCAATTCAGGGCCACACACACCCTGCCTCTAAGGCCAGCTCTCTCTCTACTCCATGAGGCTGCTCTAAAGAGTTTGCAAACTATAAATGTTTTATTACCATTATTTATTATAGCCTACAAATGTCCCCACATCCAAGAACAGCATCAGAAAGAGCCACCAGTAATGATTTTATTGTTCTGAAAACACACAGACCATAGGGACCAGAGTTTGCAACCATTTTTTTTCTTGAACAACAGTAAGGAACAATTAAAAAAAAAAAGGCATGGCCAAAACCATATAAAATATATTAAACCACCACGTGGAGATCACATGTGCTTATAAATTGTTCACACAGATACATGATACCATAAAAGCCAGAACATCAATTGATCGCATACAGAAGGATTCCCCCCAGACCTGGACAGCATCCAGGCTAGAGACAAAGCAATCCAACATCACCCTGGAGACTGAATATCCATGCCAAGTCATATATGCATTATTTATTTTCCAAAAGACCAAGGCTTCCATGAAATGGACTTTGCTCTTGTCCTTCTCTGCAGCTATTTAACCAGAGATCTTAGCGGTTGTTGGGTGGGTGGGGGGGGATGACAGCTCATTTTCTACCAACTGAAAAAACACCCTTTAAGAAGATGATCTGGTCTGGAGCAGGCAAGGGACAAAAGGTGGGAAGGGCCTTCTAAGTTATTCCTAAATAGGGGGATGGCTACAGAATGTTTTCTCAAGCTCTGGGACTGTAACTGCTAGAGAGATCAATCATGTATCAAAATATGGTCCCAAACAAGGGAGGTCTCAGGGTCAGTTTCAGCACCCTGGACAGAATTTCTGTTCTCTTGTCATCTCACTTAGCTGGTGTTAAAATGAGCAGCAGGTGTAATCCTGATGAAAAGTCGGCACTTCAAAGAGAATTGTGCTATTAAGTACACATGTTCGACTATTAAACTCACACATCACCCCATCACCCTAAAATCCCAAAGGGTGCACCCTGGGACTCCTCTAAGGTAAACAGTTTAGGGTCATGCCTATCCAACACACACCAATCTGCTTTCTTCTTCCTTGAACTGGAGAATCCATGAAAGAGACAATTACTCTTCCCATCCCTATAAGCCTCAGAGTGACTGTCTGCTTTGAGTGAGGGAAGCTTGGGGATCTTGTTACTACATGCAGGAGGGTCCTCATTCTGAGCCTTAACCATGAGATAGTGGGAGCACCATCTGAATCAGAAAATCCTGGTTCACATTCTGTCATATGACTTGAAGTAATTCTCTCCCCCCTTCCGAGCCTCAGTTTTCTCCTCTGTAAATTACATTGATTAGCCTAGATGACCTTTAATGTCTTTTGTGTCACTAAATCTAACAAAGACATGATTTGATTTCTTTTTTTTAACCCTTACTTTCTATCCTAGTATCAATTCTAAGACAGAAAAATAGCAACAGCTCAACAGTTGGGGTTGAGTTGCTCAGGAAGTGTCTGAGGCCAGTTTTGAACCCAGACCCTCTCAATCCCAAATCTGGTGCTCTACCCACTGTGCTCCCTAGCTGCTCCAGGATTTGATTTCTACTCCTGGGCCCTGGTCACTTCTTCTAAGTCCCCAAAACAGGTCATAAGATGAACAATCAAGGGAGCAAAGATGGGCTAAGGATGAAATGCTAATAAAGTTTGGGTAATAGGAGAGGACAGGTAAATACCCCCAAGGAAAGAAAAGGAATAAAGGAATGAGGAAGAGGGGGAAAAACGAGTGGAAAAGATTATGGCTCATTCCCCTTAATGCTAACAGTAGTCCTCTCCCCCAAATTATGTTGCATTTTTTTTGTACAGTGGCTACAATTTATTTCATCTGAAAGCAGTTTAAGCTTGCACTGACTTTGGAGATACTTTATATTTTGTATTCACTTATCAGTATATATCTTGTATCTTCCCAGTTCGAACAGAAGCCCTGTGTGGGCAGGAATGATTTCATTTTTGTCTCTGTATCTCTAGCACCTACAGTGTCTAGGACATTTTTGGGGGGGGAGAAGTTGATCTGGGATTTCATTGGTATAGGGAACTCCCAATGAGGAAATATGCCTTTTACTGATGCACAGCCATGCCTGCATCACAACTATAGTCTCAGAAATTTACCTCGGTCAACAAGAACTTAAGTGACTTGCCCAAGGTCACATGGCTAGTGGGTGTCAGAGGCGGAATTCAAACCCAAGTATTCCTTACTCCAAGGCCAAATCTTTATCCACTGTACCATGCTGCCTTTCGTTTGGAATACAGCAGGTGCTTAATAGATGGGTGTTGGGGGGAGGGAAGAAAGAGAATGAACCCAAATGGCTAAGTTCCTTTCTAATACCTCCAACTACTTCTCCAGTTCCTCTGCTCCAGGGGAAGCACTAGGGAGAAAATTATAAAATATAGAGCAGGAAAGGACCTTCCAGATCATCTAGTCTAACTATCTTATTTTACAGAGGAGAAACCAAGGCCCAGAGAATTTAAATGAAGGCCATAATAGTGGAGGCATGGATTCCAGGAATCTCAGATTCAGGATGCAGTCATGGATTCGAGATTCCAGAGAATGACACCAAATTCAGTCTCCAAGGAGAAGGGAAAGTAAAGATGAAAAGAGGTGCAGCAAAATAGTTTGCAGCCACTCTGAAATGTGGAGAGGTAAGGATTCAGTAAATGGTGGAAATAATCTGGCCTTCCTCTTTCTTCCCAGCCCACTCAAGGATGGTTCCAACCTTTCTGGCATCATCTTTATCATCATCTTTATGATCGAATACAGAAATGGCCCAAGGTTGGCTGGGCAAGGTAAGGACCCAGGAAAGAGAAGGGAAATCGAGCCAGGGCATCACTCCAAGACCTCTGGGCCATCATCTTGGTCTTAATTGGAATAAACTCAATGCACACGAAATCTTCCACAGAAATATTATTCTCAGTCTCAATACCACAAGAGGCAAAGACGCCTGAAAAGTGTACACACGTACACACACGTACACACATTTGGGGGACAAAGACCACTCACGTATCAGGAATGCTTAAAGAAGGTGTGGTCAGTCCTTCATCCACGACAACAGAGAGATCCGATGAATGCGGCTGTGTGTATGTAAGAAGTCTTTTACGAAAAGCAAAACTATTAACTTAGACTTTTTTGTTGTGGTTGTTTGTAAAAATATATCATTGAGAACAAGAAGAGCAATAGTGCATTTGATTAGGCATTTGTGCGAGTTCAACAGATATGTGGGCACCCCGCTCTCCACAAGGGTGAGCGCAAATGTGGTTCTGCAAGCATCGAAGGACAGCTCTGGTACATGGCAACAGGACCATGTACTACACCGAACTAAGGCTGAGGGGGTCGTGAGGCTGGCTGAAGGAAAGCAGAACAACGGGGCCACTGGAATACGGGGATGGTAAGAGGATGGGGCCATTGGAATAGAAGAATGATGGTGCTGGAAGAACAGTATTGGAAAAGGGGCTGCTGGAACATGGAATGATGAGGCTGGCAGAATAAGGAATGACACGAGAACTGAGATATAGAACAGCATCAGAACAATGAGAATGACTGACTATGGAACAATAAGGCTGGCAGAGGGCCCATAGGCCATGGGTACTTCAGGAATGTTTTTCATCCCACAGATTTCCTTTAGTAACCAGCAGAAACATCAAATAAAAAGGTGTCTCTAGGAACAAAACATCAGAACCTCTAATGTCACCCATTGCTGCTTCATGGTTTTTTAGAATTTTGGATCTACAACCAACCCTCTAGTACGGAGCAAGTGAGACGTACTTCCTACGTCCCACTAAAAGCCCAATACCCAAGGGGTATGTCACTCTGATATAAACAGATCCCTGGTAGTTTCCATAGTTTCAAAAATATAGTTTCCAATGGAAACTCACCAGGTAAGGTCAACCCCAGTCCCATTGTTGGTTTTGTAGTAATGGCGAGACAGCTAAGTTGCCCCTTGGCTTGCCTTTGGCAACTAGAGGAGCCAGGGAATGTTTGCCTCTTAGCAGTAGCAACAGGCAAGAACTACAAATGGAGAGGACTCCATCTATAAGCCCCAGTGTAGGGGAAAGCTGTTTCTTTATTCTTAAATGATCAACCTATACACCAAGAAATATGGGAAGCTAGAATAATGATCCCTTTGGGAAAAACCCTTTTGGATATTGATTCTCTGGGTCCCCATGAAGGACCTTCCTTCTTATTCCACAAAAAGAGTCCAGCAGCCAAAAGACTTTCCTATGAGGCAGAAATTCTCTTAAGTAGGATCCAAAAGTCACTGCTGGATAGTTTCATCAACTGGTATTCTGGACTCTGAATATGTGTATATAATCTGACAAGGTCTGGCTTTATGGTTCTGGCTCAAATTAATAGCACTTCAGCCAGCTAATAAAACCAGGCACTCTCGTATTGGTGACTCGCCTAAGGTGATGCCATTTCCCCAACTCCATTCAGGGAGGATCTGGGGAGATAGAAGGTCTTTGGGAGATGGTGGGACTGATGAGAATGGGAGACTTTGGAGAACCACTGACTTAAGAGTCTATCAGTCTCTAGTCTCCTCACAAGGGACAACTCAGAGTGAGATGGTAGAAGTTTCCCCTTGGATGGGAACCTGTAGTCTAATTTCCAACATGGCATTTCACTATTTCTTTCTCTGTGGGCAGGATCTGCTGGCATCCTTGGACAGAGTTAATTCAGTGTCTAGCCCAGTTGGTGAGGGCTAACGAGCAGCTCTGATGCCCATTTTTGGAAACCACTTGGAGACAGGTGCTTTCTAAAGAAGCCTCATTGTCCTTGGGGATTTTAAAACCCGAGTTGAGCCAAAGAAGGGACTAAGACAACACACAGGACACTTCACACATTTTAAACCAGTCTCATAAAGAAGGACTTGGAAACTGACCAGCTCATATGTATAATCCCCTCTCCCCTGAGAGAGGGTGGAGACTAGGAGAAAAAAATAGAACACCAGCATTCCATTTCACTTGCCTGACAAAGCAGGCAAGTAACTAGCTCCAAGGCTGTTTTAAACATTCCAGGATTGAAAAATGCCCATCCTCACCCCCCTCTATGAGGTAGGTTAGGCAATAAATAAGTCAAAGTTACCTAATATATCTCTATATGCTATATGCCTATACATTTGTGTATATATATTTATGTACACATTGAAAATTAGACCTATGTTCAGTTCCATAGCCTGTTTCAACCCACCACTTCGACCAACAGGCATCCATCCACACAGAAGAAGAAGGGAGTCAAGTGACCCTTCTTTGTCCTTAATTTTTTGTGGGACTAACAGAAGAGCCGGCATAGATGAAGGTCACATCTGGACACACCACTAAAAGGGAGGGAAAGCCTGAGTCACACAGTTTTCAGAAACAGAAAGTTTCTTCCAAAAATAAATAAATAAAAATGATAATAATAGTCCAACCCCCTTCACAGATTCCTTTGCTCTTGTCTATATAACTGGGCTCTGGGATTTTGTCAGTGAGGGTTCCTATACTCAAGCAGACTGAAGCTTCTCTCTAACTTAATAGAAAAGTTTGAAATTAAGTGATTTGCCCAGGATCATATATCTATCTAGGAAGAGACAGGATTGGAACTCAGGTCATCTTGACTTAAAGCCTAGCAACATATGTCCTCTATCCTATGGAATATAAGCACCTCCAGTGAACTATAAAAGCCTTGAGGGCAAGGACTATTTTTGGGGGGGTTTGTCTTTGTACCTCCAGTGCCTAGCACAGTAATGGGCACACAGTAGGGCTTTTAATCTTTATTTGCACTGAATTATACCACCTCACTTTTCATATATATGTATAGATGGCAAGAGAAATGAGTCTGATAAACACTTAAAAATGTCTAGAACACTGAAAAACTTCGGTTCCATCTACCCGATGACTCAAGGTTGCTTAAATTTGGTTGTGCATGGGCACAGGCGATGTACGAGAAACAAAATAAGTACTCAGTATTCCGAAACAGCCACTGAATGGCCAAGAGGCGCTTGTAGAAAACCCTCAGACTGGAGAGAAAAGGTTTGATCCAGGAAATAAGAAGCAAGAGCCATCAGCGAGATGACTCGGGACTATTTGGATTTTTAAAGTTTTCTCTGAGGGGCCTTTCAATGCATTTTGGGGTCTCATTTTGATTGGGTTTTGCTCCCAAACACCTGGAAGGCTACGGGATGTCAGGCAGGCGATGGTGAATTGACTAGACGATGCCACTTTCTATCTTGAGATCAGGGTTAAGTTCTCAGGATTCAAATGTTTTAAGATTGATTCTGAAAGCCTTGTACAAATGGTTCCTTAGACCAGGGGAAGTCAAGTCTCACCTCAACTTGCCAAGCAGACCCTTGTTAAGATGATGTCAAGAGAAAAGATCCAGGGGGCAGCTCAGTAGATTGAGAGCCACGTCTAGAGATGGGAGGTCCTGGGTTCAAATCTGACCTCAGACACTTCCTAGCTGGGTGACCCTGGGCAAGTCACTTAACCCCCATTGCCTAGCCCGTATCACTTTTCTGCCTTGGAACCAATACATAGTACTGATTCTAAGACAAGGTAAGGTTGAGAGACAGATATCGAGAGGGAGGGAGACAGAGAGAGACAGAGAAAGACAAAGAAGCAGAAAGAGACAGAGATAGGGAGACAGCAAGAGACAGAAAAGTCCTAGATCTATCAGAGGGAAGACAGAGGACAAGGCAGGGCAGATAGCAAGGGAGCCTTTGCCTCCTGGATGGTACCTCGCAGCTACCACTACTAGATGCCACGGGAAGAGAACTAGACCTAGACCTAGGGAATCTAAGCTTCTTGAGGGCAGGGGCTGCTCCATTGCTGGTTTCACACTTTCAGACCTAGCACAGATATATTCAAGAAATCAAACCTGGGGCCAGAAGACATGGCTTTAGACCCCCGCTCTGACACACAAGAGCCAGGTGACCTTGAGTCAGTCACTTGGCTTCTGAGTCTGTTACCTCATCTGCAAACTGGGAATAAGAGAGTTTAGACCAGCAGCTCACAGATTTATGAGGAAAGAACCTTATAACTCTGGAAATGAGAGTTGGTGCTCTCCTAGACAACGTCTGCTTCTCTCACCTCCAATACATACACCAAATAGTCCATTGGCTTTAGAACAAAGCTTTAGAGTGAGACAGGGCCATAAAGGCCATCAAGTCTGACCCTCTCATTTGGAGATGGGATGAAAACTTAGACCAGAGAAGGGGGAGGGGGGTGTTTGTGCTAAAGATAACCCAGGCAATAAGGGCAGGATTCGAACCCAGGTCTTCTCGACTCTTTGTCAGATCTTCCAGATCCTCTCATATGTTGGGTTGGTTTTGGCTTGTTTTCCTGGAATCAATTCAGTACTATTTATGTATCTGGCCGGAGAGATTTCGGGCAGGTCACTGGCCAACGGAGGGAGAGCAACCACAAAAGGACTGAATGGCTTTCTGGGAAGAGAGGAAGGAGGGAAAGCATTTCACTCTCCCACCTGGGGGCTGCTTTGCTTGGATTTGTGGCCTTTGCTTAGAATTAGGGCAGTAAGAAGATCAAGGTCATAGAAGGGAAAGTGGGGAGAGAAAACCCATTTAAGGGGGAGTCTGTGGCTGGACAAAAGCAAAGGAAGGAGCCTTCAGTGGAGGCCTTATTTGTACATAGTCCAGAATACTTAGCAGGACCTTCTCTAGGGAAGATCCCCTTCCCCAGCCTCATGGAGGCTCCCCGCAGCCAGAACTCTTATGCTCCCTGCTGAGTCATCAAACAGGACTTGCCCTCTCTTCCTTCTACCTGAGTTTTTTTTTTTTAAAGGGAAGCGGAAGCTGGGTAGCTCAGTGGAGGTCCTGGGTTCAAATCTGACCTCGGACACTTCCCAGCTGTGTGACCCTGGGCAAGTCCTGTAACCCCCCACTGCCTAGCCCTTACCACCCTTCTGCCTTGGAACCAGTACACAGTACTGATTCTGAGAAGAAAGGAAACACTTCCAAAAGGGTTTAAAAAAATAAAATAAATCGAGGGAAGGGGGACACATAGGAAGGACTCTCCAATTTTGTTCACCCTTCCAGAGTTTACCATGAGGAAGTCCTAACTAGCCCTCATTAAAGCTCTCAAGAAGACACCCTTGTTTGCTGCAATCTGGACCTTTGGGTGTCAATGAGGTGTGGAAGGAGAAGCTTCCCTTTTGAAGAAAAAAAAGGTGCCTGCCTGGAAGAAGGAAAGGAGGGAGCAGCATTAAACAGAGCCCCAAACATCAGGAAGGAAACTGGGCTCTCCAGGATATTTCTGGGCTTTTCCTTGTCTGGGCCGGACTGGCTAGGGGTAGCAGAGTTTGGCAGTGGAAGGAAGAAGGTGAAAGGAACTTGGATTCCTTCATTATGGCCATCTGTGATCCTCTATCCCTGCCCACCGCTCATGAGGAACATGGGACCTCACTAGGTGGGAGGTCAGGTCCTTCCCCCCAAGCCTGCTTCCCAGGAGGCTCCATCACTACAACTCTTCAGAAAATGGAGGGATTATTTGGGTCAAGGGAGGTGGATCGTGAGGGGAGAGAGGAATAGTGAGGATGCAATGGAGGAAAAATTTCCTTCTTTTCCCATCATCCCTTTCTTCCCCCTAAAAGAGACTTGTTCTAATTCGGAGATCTTTGGTTGAACACATGAGCATCGAGTTGTACTGAAGGAACAAACCCCTCTCCTCCTGCCCCCGAATATTGAGACGTGAGACATTTTCCCTTTCCGGCAAAGCTTGGGTCTTCGGCCAGGCCCCAAAGTCTTTCTTGAGGGTGTGGGCACCGTCAGATGAGAGAAGATGGAACCAAGGCTTTGGGCGGGAACTTCTGAGGATGCCAAGACCATTGCTGGCCCTCTACTTGTTCTCGATCAGAGTCTGCACCTTGTAGACGAGGTCTCTGGCTAGCTTCAGGATCTGTTTGGTATTGTGTCTCTCTGCCATCTCTGCGAAGGTACAAGGAGAGATGAAAGTGAGCAAGACATACGGGACAGCCTGGGACCTAGGGAAGCCACCAGCTCAGAACAAGGGTCCGTAGGAGACAGGACGGTTGGAAAAGAATGAAGGCTGGTGACAAAACTGTACTTCATTTCCACTGACATCATCATAGAATTATAGGCTATCTGGAGCAAAATCTAGAACAGGGAATGTCAGGACTGGGAGCAGTCTTAGAATATGGGTGTGGGGCAGCTGGGTAGCTCAGTGGATTAAGAGTCAGCCCTAGAGACGGGAGATCCTAGGTTCAAATCTGGCCTCAGCCACTTCCTAGCTGTGTGACCCTGGGCAAGTCACTTGACCCCCATTGCCTAGCCCTTACCACTCTTCTGCCTTGGAGCCAATACACAGTATTGACTCCAAGACAGAAGGTAAGGGTTTAAAAAAAAAAGAATATGGGGTGTCAGATTAGGTGGGGCCTTAGAACAGAGAATGTCAGGGCTAAGGGCCTTAAAACAGGGAATATGGGGGCTGAAAGGGGACTTAGAACAGGGAAGTTCAGCACTGGAGGGTCCTGAAAGGAAGTCACTCTTCAAAGGAAATTCAATAGAAGGAAACACTTCCAAAAGGCCCGGATTTTCCCAAAAGTGAATGAACCTCCCAGAGAGCTGGGGAGCTTCTCCCATAACCAGAGGTCTCCCAGGGGACCATTTCTACAGAGATTTTGTAGAGATGATTCCTATCTAGGTATCACATGGGTTAGATGGTCTCCAAGACAGAAGGCAACAGGGCAAAAGGCATTTCTTAAGTGCCTACTTTGTGCCAGGAGCTGCTCTAAAATGCCTTTCAACCCTCAAACTCTATGAGTCTAGGATTCTACCACGACCATCGAGCCAGCTCCTTTTTTTACTGAAGGAGAAATGGAGGAACAGAGGAGTCCAGTGCCTTGTCCAAGTGGGCACAGCTCCTAAGTCTCCAAGCTTGGATTCAGATTCGGCTCTCCCAGTTCCCAGGTCAATGATGTTTCCTTATCTGTCAGAGGAGAGGCTATAATGGAGTCCTTTACAGTTCTAAGATTCCAGGTCAGAGCCTGAGCCTCCAAGTAGCATATGGTTGCCTCATTACTCTGTTTTCGGAAATAATGGAATTGAAAACGAACAGAAGTCACTTGGGCAGACCTTCCTCCTTCTATCGCCACCAAGATAGCCCTAGACAAGAGCTGGCTTGGTCAAAGGTATCACACATGGCTTCCCTTCCTCTTTGCCTCCCCAGTAGTCCCCCCCCCTAGCAGGACCCGGCCATGATGGTACCATTAAAGAACTTGATGATATCTGTGAAATCCATATTGTTTTCCAAGATGATGTCTCGGTATATTTCCACCAAGGCTAGGGCGATGAACAGAACATAGTGGGAGGAAGAGACGTGCTTGGCAGCCCAAATGGTTTCCCAGACGGAGAAGACATCATCGTAGACCAGTTCTATGGAAACACCAAAGCATGATCTCATGGTGGGTCAGAGATAATGGGCCCTCGCTTCCGAACTGCTCCTTCCCAACCATCTTTAAGATAAACCAGATGAATCCATGGTTAACTACTTATCCCATTCAAGGGATGGCTACCCAACTGCATACGTGGCCTGATGCTCCCAACATTAAGTCTATCACACCTCCATTCCCCCAGTTATAAAAAAGGAACAAGAGGGGGCAGCTGGGTAGCTCAGTGGATGGAGAGCCAGGTCTAGAGATGGGAGGTCCTAGGTTCAAATCTGGCCTTAGCCACTTCCTAGCTGTGTGACCCTGGGCAAGTCACTTGACCCCCATTGCCCAGCCCTTACCACTCTTCTGCCTTGGAGCCAATACACATTATTTCCTACAAGATGGAAGGTAAGGGTTTAAAAAAAAAAGGAACAAGAAATACCTACATCACTGGGTTCTTGGGAGGCTCCAAAGGGTAGGTATTATCATGTCAAACATTTAGGAAAACCTTAAAGTATTATAGAAATGTCTGATATTCCTCATGACCATTGTCTAGAAGAAAGAGAACTAGAAGGGGAGTTCGAGTTCTGTTGCTATAAGCGAGTACATTACCAATCTCCACTAAACCTAAGTCTCCTCTTCTGCAGAATGAAGAGGTTGGACTCTGTGGCCTCCAAGGTCCTTGGAATGCCATTATCCCAAGATGCTCTTCAGCTTCCTTCTTGCCACTGCATGGCTCTGCCTCCAAAAGCCCCTCTCGAGACTCGTACCTCTCTTAAAATCCAGGAGGAACCAGCGGTAGCAGAAGTAGAAATGTGTGTAATCGCCGTTCTGGTGCATGAGCTCAAAAAGCTCCGAGTCCAAAATCTGCCCAAGAGAAGAAAGAGCCACATCAGTCAGCACCGCACCTGAATGGAAGATCACCCACTGGCCCCATCTCCCCTTTGAGAACTGGAATGTTAAGAGAAAAAAAGAAGAAAGCTATCTGCACCCAAATATCTACAATATACACGATTCAAAATGTCCCGGAGTGGAGAAGACCTGAGTTCAAATCAGGCTTCAAATACATACTAGCTGTATGACCACGGGCAAGTCATTTAACCCTTTTTGCCACAGTTTCCTCATCTATAAAATAAACTAGAGAAGGAAATGGCAAACAGCTCCAGTATTCTTGCCAAGAAAACCCTGAATGGGGTCACAAAGAGTCAGACATGACTGAAAAGATTGAACAACAACAAAACATTCCCAGGTCCTTCCAGTTGGTTCTCATTGGACATGATCCAGAGTCCCTTCATCATCCAGATACACTTTCCATTTTACCAAATTCCCTTCTAAACCCAGGTATCTAGAACTAAACATAGC
This sequence comes from Monodelphis domestica, assembly GCF_027887165.1. Classification (NCBI taxonomy): domain Eukaryota; kingdom Metazoa; phylum Chordata; class Mammalia; order Didelphimorphia; family Didelphidae; genus Monodelphis; species Monodelphis domestica. The sequence continues at coordinate 27,323,069 of NC_077229.1, forward strand.
ACTCCAGATGTGGAAACAGCTCAAATGTTCACCAACTGGCGGATGGCGGAATCCATTATGCTGGAGACACCATTAGCCTTGAAACTCATGTGAGCTATGTCCTAACTGTATGGCCTTAGGCAAGTCACTCCACCCGTGTGAGCCTCATTTTCCCCTCCTGGGACCCACTCTCAGGACTTCCTTGCCTCTTTACCAGCCGATTTCTCACTCTGGAGAAACCTCTGCTCTGATGCCTCACTCTCCCAATGGGCCAATCTTTAGCTTGGCTCACCATTTCATGAATGGCCTCAAGCATCCCCACAAATACCTGGTTCAACTAGATCTTCTAACTTATTTCCTTCCTCATCGGCTGCTTTGCCCCCACCTAGGAACCTTCTCCTGATCCCCAACCCTGCTTTCCGGTTGTCTAAACTAGGGAGGTGGCTCTGTGAGTGGAGCGAAGGGGATGCAGGCGAGAGATGCTGTGGTACCTCAATGGAAACGTGGGGAGAATGCAAGGGAGACGCTGAAAGGAAGATGGTGGACGATTCTCCAATAACTCAATCCTCACTCAAATGTGAAGAGCTAGTAAGAGCCTAATATCTGAGCTTTCCATGGAGGCTTACGTTTTAAATTCCAGGAATGGGCTGGAAGATCAACCTAAGGAGAAGACCTGGTGGCCAGTTCGAGGAGAGCAATAGAAGATGCCTATGAAATAGCATCATGAGATCATAGATGTAATGTTGGAAAAGACATACAAGGCCTCTAAGTTCAGTCCCTTCATTTTACAGATGGAAACCTAAGGCTAACAAAGGTTAAGTGAATTGCCCAGGATCACACAGCTGTAGTGTCTGAGGCAGGATTTGAATCTCGGTCTTCCCGACTCTTGAGTCCAATGTCCAATATGTTAAACCAAGCTGCCTTTCAAGTATATGGCCAAGAAAAGAAATGATTGATCACTAGAGTTAGAAGAGACCTCAGAGACAATCTGTTCCAACCTCCTTCATCTGATAGAGTGTAAACCTCAAAATTCCTTAGACTTATAAATGTTGGAAATTTCACCATTGGGATATTTCATACTTGGAAAATTTCTTACTGATAGTCTATTGGAATGGGAACCCCATTGGCATGGGAGGTTCCTTCTCTTCCCTTCTTCAGATTACTTTAGGACAGAAACCTTTTGCTGAACAATGGAAAGGACTTTGACCTATGCTTAAGCATAGGTCCCCCTGATGATCATTGGGAGACTAGTCTCCCCATTGATCAAGAGGAAGAAACAGGCTCAGAGATGGAAACAGACTTGCCTAATGTCACAAAGTCAATTTGAGCCTTGGGCCCAAAAATTCCTTTCTCACAGGATGTCAGAAGTGGAAGGAATCTCAGAGGCATCTGGTCCAACCAAGACCTGAAGGAGAATCCCTTCCATAACATCTGTGACAAGGAGTTCTCCTGTTTTTGCTTGGAGGTCTCCTTGACAGGGAGCTCACTACTTTTTAGCTGGCTCTAATTACGATGAACTTTTTCTGGACATCCAGCTCCCTGGTCACTTGGACCAATATCTCTTTCTTCTGCCTTTTGAGTACCAGCAGAACAAGGCTAATCTGTCTCCCATGACACCATTTGAAATAGATAAAGATAATTTGCATCTTTGTCCCGAGTCTTCTCTTCTTCAGAAATAAATGTTAATAAAGACTCGTGTTCTAGGACCAAATCATTTGCCCTCTTGAAGACTTGCTTTCCACATCAGTAAAATGGGTATAATAACTTCTGGATTGTTGACCTCAAAGAATATTATGGGGGAAAGACCCTTTGAACACTTTAACACGCAGTAGAAACACGAGATTATATTATTTTAACAATGTGGTTGAGAGAGAGCATAGAATGGTAGCTAAAGGCCTTGCCCTAGAGTCAGAAATTCAATTTAACAACCATCTAGCAGGAAACTATTCTATGCTAGTCCCTGTGCTAAATGCTGGGGTCACAAATGCCAAAAACAAGATGGCAGCTTGGTACCTAGAAAAAGAAGACTGGGTTTGAAATCAGAGGATCTGGGTTCAAATCCTGCCTCTGCCACTTAATAACTGGGGACTGTGGGCAGTCAGTTAGTTTGTCAACAAGCATCCACTGGAGAGAAATGGACCGGCTCTTGCTGGTGAGCATTCTCCTGTGGCCCCACTTTATCCCTTCCACATCTTCTGGCATCTCCACGACTTACCTGGATGAGAGACCTCATATTAGCAAAATGGGTATCCATGGCACCACCATGGGGGAAGTTTTGGTTCATCCTTTTCATGAGTTCAGTGAAGCAGCTGAAAGCGAGGGCCTCTGGAGGGGGCAACAGAGACAGGAAGAGGTCAGACAACACTCTGGGACTCTGGAAGACACCAGAGTCCCCAGAGCTATGAGAGATCTCAGGGGATCAGCTTATTGAGTATAGCAGCTGGGGGGCATCACAGTGCATGAGCCCAGAGTTCAAATCTAGTCATGTATAGCTGTGTGACCCTAGGCAAGTCACTTCACCTCTGACTCCATTTTCTCAACTATAAAATAGGGATAATGACACACTACCTCTCAGGGTGGTTGTGAGGATCAACTGAGATATTTATAAAGTGTTTGGCATAGTCCCTAGAACAAAGTAGGCACTTAAAAAAATGCTTGTCCCAGCCATCAAACATGGGGGCATGGGGGAAGTACAATTTGAAGTCAAAGGAGCAGCATTCAAATACCAGCTTTATCACTTAGCAGCTCCGTGATCTTGGACACATGATTTTTTTCCTCTCTCAGCCTCAGTTCCCTCTTCTGTCAAATGATATGGTTAGGATTTATGACCTTGAAAGTCTCTTTGAGGTCTAAAGCTCTGATCCTCTGAACCCCAGCATTTTACAGAGGAAGAAACAAAGGCAAGGGAAGGGGAAGGGACTTGACCACAATCACAACGTTAGAATGCAGATGGCTTTCTTGGAACCCAGGCTCTTTACCTCTAAATCCAGACCAGACCAGGCTACACCACAGATCTCTAGGGCACTCCACTAGACTTTATTTTTATTTACTGATGACTCTTTGCATCCAGCTATTCAACCAATCTGGAATTCCATTCTTTGTCTTATTTCTAGCCCACATCTTTCCATCTTATCCATAACAAGAGCATTTTGCCAAATATCTTGCAAACTCCAAGGTAAACTTTATCCACTACCATGCTCTTGTAGATTGGTCTCATAATCCATCCCCCCCCAAAAAAGCAGAAAGAAAATGAGGCTAGTATGATACAGCCTGTTTTGGATGAAGCTAGACAGGTTTCACATGGCTCCTTGAAGAGCAGCTCACTGGCTGCAGGTCGGGGGAGGTAAGGATGAAATTGTCCGACTCTCCGCACCACCCAAACAGAAAAGAAAAGGAAGTCACAGCAGTCACTCACCATCATCCAGGATGACCAACAACGGGGCCAGGAGGTCACACATGCCCTGTACATAACCGATCTCGATGTGTTGCCAGATGTAGCTGAGAAGAAAACAAAGAGATCAAAAACGCCATGAAGAGAGAGAAATTGATATTCTCTTAGAGGGTTCCCAACGGTGAGTTAAGGAATGATGACTTCTCAGGGGTTATGGGATGCAGATGGAGAAGGTACCTTAGAGATGATCTAGTTCAAGGGATCCCAAGATAGGGTTGGGTTGCCCCCAAGGGTTCGAGAAGCTTGGCAAGGGAAATATAGGGGACATTTATTTGACTGTGCTGAACAACTTTAGGATTCTAAAAATGTTAAGTACTAAACAAAGTTTTCTTTATGAGAAATTAATTACTGTATTATTCTATTTATTTCTTACTGTTCTTTGTGTTCATCTTTTGCTGTTCTTTCTTTCTTTTTCAAACCCTTCCCTTCTGTCTTAGAATCAATACTGTGTTTTGGTTCTAAGGCTAAAGAGCAGTAAAGGCTAGGCAATGAGGGATGAGTGACTTGCCCAAGGTCACTTAGCTAGGAAATATCTACAGTCAGGTTTGAATCCAGGACCTCCTGCCTCTGGGACTGGCTCTCAATCCACTGAGCTACCCAGCTGCCCCCACTCCATCCTTTCTGATAGCTGCAGCTGTAGAGAAACAGCCTCATGTTCTTTATTGGTTAAAATATGAATGCTACAGTAATAAGAATATCTATATAATAATAGTATATATGATATCATATATTATATAATAATAGTATATATGTGATATAATATATTATATAATAATAGTATATATTATATAGCATTATATATTATACATAGTATATATTCTATATAGCTGCATGACCCTGGGCAAGTCACTTAACCCCCATTGCCTAGCTCTTACTGCTCTTCTGCCTTGTAACTGTGAAAAGGGAATTTCATCTCCTTCCCCTCCTGGATTGTTGACCTGGTTTGTCCCATTTCGCATGCCAGCGCTGCGTCCAGGAACGTGTGGGTGTGACCCCACTACACTCTCTACTTCCCTGAACACGTGGCATGAGAGGCGGCTGGAGAATTGTGTGGGAAGATCAACACATGGTCAGACTTAGAGTATAAAAACAGATTTTAAGCCTATAGCTGTCTGCTTTCTTTATGCAAGAGATAATTATTAAACTTGATGGAAAACAAGAACCTGGACTTACTTGTTTAAACCTAACAGAACCAACACACAGGATTGATTCTAAGGCGGAAGGTGAGGGCTCTTTAAAGTATATACTATATAACATATAGATTACAGCTGTGTAATATGTTAATATATAATAATAGTATTTAAATAGTGCCATAAGATTTGCAAAGCACTTTACATAGATTATCTCCTTTTATCTTCACAATAGAGAGATGCTATTTTTTTTTTACTAAACCCTTACCTTCCCTCTTAGAATCAATACTATATATTGGTTCAAAGGCAGAAGAGCAGTAAGGGTTAGGCAATTGGGGTTCAGTGACTTGTCCAGGGTCACACACACAGCTGAGGTCAGATTTGAACCCAGGACCTCCCATCTCTGGGCCTGACTCTCAAATCCACTGAGCTACCCAGCTGCCCCCAAGAGATAACTATTATTAATCCCAGTTTTATTTGAGGAAACTGAGGCAGAAAGAGGTTGGATGACTTGCCCAGAATCACACAGTTAATAAGCATCTGAAGCTAGATTTCACTCCATGTTCACAGAGCACCTAGCAGAACCTCCTAGGCAAACAAGGGTTAAGTGACTTACCTAAGGTCACATAGTTAATAAGTGCCTAAGGCTGGATTTGTGTTCCTATCCTCCTCTATGCCACTTAGTGGCCATGTAGTAATGCAGCTAGTAATAGCATCACTTTCACAGATAGGGAAAATGAGGTTGGAGGAAATTAAATGACAGCAAGGAAGCTGCAGGACTGAAATGGGATACCACTTCCCAGCAGCCTTTGGGCTCAAAAGTCAGGCTCACTTCTGCTCTGGGCACTCTCTCTGACTCCCCCATGCCAGGAATGCTCCCCCTCTTCTGCTCTGCCTACTAAGCGCCCTGGCTTTCTTCAAGACCCAGCGGAAATCTTCCCTTCTAGAGGAAGCCTTCCACCACCTCTCAGTTCCAGAGCCTGCCTTCCCTCTGCTCATTCCTTCCTATTTCTCCTGCCCCAAACTGGCTTTGTATATATGGATTTGCATGTTGTCTCTCCTGTTAGACTGGAAGCTCCTTGAGGGCTGGAACTCTTCTATTTGTTTCTTTTTGTATCTCCAGATCTTAGCAAAATGCCTGGCTCACAGTAGGTGCTTAATAAATGTTTACGGAATTGAATGGTGGTAGCCAGAGCCACCCACTGAAATCTGGGGGCTCCCAAGTGAGCTGGCACGTCTTACCTGCCCTCCCGGACTCCCCCAACCCGGAAGGGAGTGAGCTACCTGCACATGATGTTGCGAAGTTTCTCCAGGTTGGCAGGGGTGAAGTACCAGTAATTCCGGTCACACCTCTGGACGTCCTTCTCAATGCGGTGCAGGTTCACAGTGTACATGTCCAACAGCTCCGGCTAAGGGGATCCAAGGGGCGGGAAGGGGGTCAGGGGGAAGGGAAGATATGGGGCGGTCAATACTAGATCATTGGTAACTTCTCATCGTGGCCTTGGGAAAAGAGCACTGGTTTGGGAATCTGAGGACCTGGGTTTGAATTCTGACTCCAATACTGAGCAACTGTGTGACCAGGCCAGGGGGCACTCCTCCACACGGTCCCCTCTGGGAATCCTTAGCTTCCTTTGGGGGCTCACCTTAGCTGTGAGGGACAAGTCACCCCCTGGAAGGCCAAGTCAGACTCCAAATAATAATATATTTATTATAAAATCTATCATATATTACATATTAAATCATTTCTATCACACACAGATATATTATAGAACATATATTACTATATAAAACATAATCAAATAGTTGAATGCTTTAAGATTTGCAAAGCACTCTATGAATATTTTATTTTATTCGTAGTATAGTAGGGAGATAACTATTATAGCACACCCCAAGGTAGATGTGCTACTTGTAGGCATTTCTTTCCTTCCTTCCTTCCTTTTTTCCCTCCTCCCTTCCTTCTTTCCTCCTTCCCTCCCTCCCTCCCTTCCTCTCTCCTCCTTTCCTTCCCTCATCTCCTCCTTTCTTCATCCCTTCCCTCTTTCCTTCCTCCCTCCCTCCCTCCCTTCCTTCCTTCCTCCCTCCCTCCCTCCCTCCCTTCCTTCCTCCCTCCCTTCCTTCCTCCCTCCCTCCCTCCCTCCCTCCCTCCCTCCCTCCCTTCCTCCCTTCCTCCTTCCCTCCCTCCCTCCCTCCCTCCTTCCCTTCCTTCCTTCCTTCCTTCCTTCCTTCCTTCCTTCCTTCCTTCCTTCCTTCCTTCCTTCCTTCCTTCCTTCCTTCCTTCCTTCCTTCCTTCCTTCCTTCCTTCCTTCCCTTCTCCCTTCTCTTTAGTAAGAGCCTGTGGCTGGATTTGAACTCAGGCCTTCCTGATTTCAGGACCAGCTCTCTATCCACTGAACACCCAGCTGCCTCTAGTTACTACATACTTGGGATATATTTTGTATCCAGTGATCTGTATACATGTAATAATTGCTTATTTATGTGTAAGCTCCTTTAAAGCAATTACTTTTCCTTTTGATTATACATAAGATACAAAGGAAGTAGATACAAGATACCTTTAAAGGAGGTGGATGGGGGCAGCTGGGTGGCTCAGTAGATTGAGAGCCAGGCCCGGAGACGGGAGGCCCTGGGTTCAAGTCTGGCATCAGACACTTCCTAGCTGTCCTAGACAACCAATACCCGGTATTGATCCCAAGATGGAAGGTAAGGGTTTAAAAATAAATAAATAAATATAAATAAAGGAGGTGGGAAAAGCATGATTCATGTTGTCTCGATCCTCTCTTCCCTCCCTACTCTGGGAGTCAACAAGCAATTCCATGGGATTAGAACCCTTACGTCTTAGAGTTAATCATACATGTTGGTTCTAAGGCAATAGGGGTTAAGTGACTTGCCAAAGGTCTCACAGCTAGGAAATGTGGGAACTTTAGTCCTGGCCTCAGTTTTCTCATCTATAAAATGGGGTCTTGGGCGAGATGGCCTCTGAAGATAGCCCTTGAATATCTGTGATCCTGCCTTGGCTACAGCGCCTGCCTGTACTTACAGAGTACGTCACTCCACTTGAAGACACTGGGGAGGCCTCTGTGTTTGTAGCATCCACCACAGTCAGGGATTCCAGCTGGGGGTAAAGACTTTCCATTTCCGGCTCCTCAGACAAGGTGTCCTCACTCTCCACCAGGCTCCGCTTCTCCGCCTCGCTGCCCACCCAGCTTTCCACCACCGAAGAGTCCTTCTCCGGGAGGGCTACGTCCAGACTCCCGGGAACAGACATAAACTCGTCCAGGCTCTCGCTGGCGAGAAAGTCCCCTTCCAGGCTGTCCTGGATGGCCAGCTGCTCTCTCGGGGCCTTCTCCTCGGGCTGGCTGGCAGCGTCCAGCTCGTGCCCGTCCTGGACGCTGGATCCGTTGGCCCTCGCCATTGGCGGGGTGCTTTTCAGTGGTTCCATGACGCTGTCCTCGGTGCTGAGACTGTGCTCGGATTGGCCCGAGGAGAAGTTGTGGGAAGAGGGATGGCCAGAGTCAGGGGAGCAGGTGCCATTGACCACTGTCCCATTGGGGACCTTGGGATGCTTGGCGTCACCCTGCCGGACTTCTGCCTCCACCTGCTCTGTCTCATCCACAGACTCGAACACCTGCAGGGGTAGGAAAGTCACAGATGCATCATTTAGGTCCATGACGGACAAAGATGGCAGCACATTAGCGCGAGTGTGGCCCAATGGAAAGCTCATTGGACTCTGACACAGAAGCCCTGGGATCCAATCCCAGCGGTAAAACTTACTAGGTGACCTTGGACAGGTCATTTCTCCGAGTCTAGCTTTCCTCCCCTCAATCTGTAATTCTGAAATCTTATATCCTGGATTTGGAGTTCAAATCTTGGCTCTCATGTACTTGGTGTGAAAAATCAAACCTTGATCCTGTCTGTATTTTACACAACAACCTGAGCCCTCCCCTCCCTCTGTCTCTGAGTGAGGCACTCATGCCCGGCCTTCCGCTCTCGAGTTCGACGCAGAAGTTCGTTTTCCTCTAGATCACTAAAAATTCAAGAAAGACCCTGAGCTAAGCTGGGAGGACCAACACTCTCATAAATCTTTTGTTCAAAGGGAATTCTTATCTCGGCACCATTCTGTGCCGAAGGAACTCCTCGTCCCTCAAAACTTCAGCTCCCGAGAAACTCTCTGACATCCGTTTGCCATCGTGGAAGGCCCATAAGCTAGTCTGGTATATTTCCAGAAGATACACTGGCCATCTTCACCCATCCTTGTCCAATTAAAAATGGCCTTATCTCCATCCCGGGAGCCAGAGAGTCTGCCGTTCCTGGTCCACAAGCAATAGCTTCAGGACGCAGCTGGTCCCATAAATCAGGAAAAATTCCTCCAAGACAGAGAGGCCCTCTTGGCCCCATGGGTGTGTTAGCCCACTTTCCTTAATGGAACCAGTCAGCCATTCGCACCTCCATGATGCTGCCAACCCTAGAACCAGTCATATTATTTCCTCACTGACCCTGCTCTGTTCTTTGTTCTGTGGTTATAAAAAGGAAATGCAGGGGGAAGCTAGGGGTTTAGAGAGCCAGGTTTGGAGATGGGAGGTCCTGGGTTCAAATCTGACCTCAGATACTTCCTTAGCTGTGAGATCCTAGGCAAGTCACTTCACTCCAACTCTTCTGCCTTGGAACTGACACTTTTTCATATATTTTTATATTTTTAATATTTTATTTTTATTATATTATATTCATATATAACATATAATATTATTTTATATATTTAAAAGAAATAAATTAAATGAACAATGGGATGGGATTATGAGATCTCTTCCAGCACCTTCTATCCTGTGATCATTACCTACCTGGGTGCTATTGCTGGAGTCACTCTGCAGACGGACATGATTTTGTCTGCCTGAACTGCAGCTCTGAGAAGACTAAGAAAGAAAGAAAAAAATAAGGGGAAACGGGTCAGTTGGGATTCTCATTATCTTCTGCAGCCCCATGTCCTTCATCTGGGTCAGCCACTCTTCCTCCAGAATATCAGGTCAATTCCGGGGACACCGGCAGGGCCATTGGACAGAAAGAACTTCAATCATAAGGGCTGGGGCTTCAGGGGGCTGGTGATGCTTGGCATGAAGTCACTAATGGGCAGGACTAAGGCCAGAGGCAACTCAGCCCAGAAATCAATGTAAAGTCCTACCCTTGGGTTCAAAAAATCAATCTCTAGAACAGTTTATATGAAAGAAACTCTGGGGTTTTAGAGGACTTCAGTTCAATAGGAAGAAAGATCCAAGACTAAATGAAGAGAAACTCAAAAATAGCCTGCCAGTGGCGAGGGACCCAGAATGTGGGAGTGGGTAACCCTATTGTCCTGGTCAGACCATATCTGCATTTCATTGTATAGAAAGGTCATGGCCAAGCTGGATGGCACCTAAAGGAACGTGACTGGAGTGGTGAGAGGAATGGAGAACAAGCCATGTGAGGATCCTTCCAAAGGACTGGGAGCATTTAGTGTGGAGAAGACCAAAGGGGCACACGATAGCCGACTCCTGGTATTTCAAAGACTGTCCCATGGTCCTAAGAGCAATGGAGGGAAGATGCAAACAGGCAAAGATTGGTTCAATGTAAAGAAATTCCTAACCACCAGAGCTGTCCCAGAGTAGACTGGATGGCCCCACTCACTGCCAACAGTCTTTAAATAGTGGCTGGATAGTGACCACTCAGTGGGGATGTGGTCTGGGCAAGTCTTGGTCACGTATGGCTTAGAAGAGCTGGCCTCTGAGGTCTCGTGAGACAATGAGAATCCACGACCTCTCTCAGCCTGGTCCTCTTTCCCCTGGGCAGGGGGTCCCATCCCACAAGCCATCACCTCATTGCTGATGGTGGAATCCCGATGCATCATCCTCTGGAGGTGGCTGTCCAGGCTCGCACCCGAGGAGCATTTGGCAAGGGCGGCTGCGTGGGATTCTTTCTCCCTCTGTCGGACGATGGCCTCACAGCCCAGCCACTCTGCCATGGTCTGCTCGTAGCAGGCATGGACCTGGTCATCCACCTGTCACCAAGACAGACACAGTGGGGTCAAGGGAGCCTGAGTCAATGTGGCCCCCTCCCATGAGCCAGGGGGCCACACTCAACCCCTCCAAGTATCCTTAGTCTGGACAGAAAGTCTCTTTTAAAAAAATCCCTCACCTTCCATCTTAGAGTCAATACTGTGTGTTGATTCCAAGGTAAAAGAGTGGTAAGGGCTAGGCAAAGAGGGTTAAGTGACTTGCCCAAGGTCACACAGCTAGGAAGTGTCTAAGGTCAAATTTGAACCCAAGACTTCCCATATTCAGGTCTACTCTCAATCCACCGAGTCACCTAGCTGCCCTTGGATGGGAATCTCTTGACCAGTTTCCAGACTGAATCTTGATAATACCAGTTTCCTGCAACTTCCTACCCATGTCCAAGTGTGTAACAGTTATTTTTAAAAATATCTAATAATTTCATATGTTGTGTATGATAATATATGTATAACCCAGACTGAATTGCTTCTCAGTTCTGGGAGGGAGGAGGGAAGAAGGGAGAGAGGCAACATGGATCATATAACTTTGGAAAACTTATGTGGAAATTTGTAATTAAAATAAAATAAAAATCTAGTAATTTCACAGCTTTCTGTGCCCTAAATTCTTTTCAGCATTTGGGGGCTGGGAAGATACAATCTTTAGCTCTTTTAAAAAAATTTGTCAGAAAGTCAAGATCATAACTTGTAGAACTGGACAGGACCTCAGATATTAACAAGGCCAAACCCTTCATTTTACAAAAGAGGAACCTAAGACCCAGAAAAGTAAAGTGACTTGTCCAAGGTCACACACATATAGCCAGTATTCAAACCAAGGGCCTCCAATCACAAATCTATGTGTTTTTTTTCCCCCTATAGGACGATGCTGCCTCCAATCCTACCTCTTCACTCTGAGGTCTTTGAGAGCAGATATCCTGGATTGGAAGCCCAAGGACCTGAGTATTATTCTCAGATCTGCTGCTCTATGATTACTCAATCATAGTTACAGTTACAGTTGAGTTACAGCTCAAGTTACAGTTTACCTGCTATTTCCTCATTTCCTGACTCTGTGTCTTTGCACTGACTGTACCTCATGTGAGGAGCACCCTCCTTCTGATTCCTAGCTTCTCTGGCTTCCTTCGAGACATGGCTCCAATCCCCTACCAATCCACTAATCATGTAAGATCATCAAATTCCATCACTTTGATGCCTCCATTTCAAGGGCTCAATTGGTGGTTGTTAGCCTACACTTAGGGAATAGGCAAATATAGTGAGCTGTGGGTTGTTAAAATGGATAGAGTACTGGAGTCGGGTAACCTGGCTAGAACAGTACTATATTTGGAATAAGAAGTTCTGGGTTCAAATCTTATCTCAGAAACCAGTGTGACCTTGGGCAAGTCACTTGACCTTTTTGTGCCTTGATTTCCTCACCTGTAAAATAAGGAGGTTGGTCTTGATGCCCTCTAAGGTTTCTAAATCTACAATCCACTGACCTAATGAGCTATTCAGTCATGGAAAAAAATCAGTTAATTTCTCAGAGCTTCAGTCTACCCATCATCAAAATGAGAATACAACAATTACACCACCTACCTGACAGTGTTAATAGGAGGAAAGTCATTTACAAATCTAAAATTGTTACAGAAATGTGAGTTCTATTGATGAAAATCCTGCCCAAATCCTGCCTCTTTTTCCACCCACCTTGCAGTGACAAATTTTCAATCTCACCCTCTGTCTGGGTTTCTTTTTCTCTGCCTCTGATGGGACACAGAGTACTGGTTAAGCTCTATTTGTCTGCCCAAGAGAAGCCTCCCCAACCAGCTCATCAGGCCAAGTCAGACCCACCTCCTTCCTCTCTGCCTCGGTCATTCCAAATTGGTAATGGCCCAGCAGGAAGGGCCACACGTCCTTGCGGATCTCATGTTGGATCCCCCCAAAGTAGATCAGACGTAGCAGCTCCTGCTCTTCATAACTCTGCAGGAAGAGAAGAAGCCATTGAAAGCCAAGAGAACAGCCCCCAGTCCACAGGAGAAGGCTAGCCATTGGGGTACCCCCTTGAAGAATACAGACCATCTCTGAGCATCGGTGACTTTTTAAAAAAATCTTTACCTCCTATCTTAAAATCAATGCTTTACATCAATTAGTAAGACAGAAGAGTGATGAGGACTAGGCAATCAGGTTAAGTGACTTGCCCAGGGTCACACAGCTAAGAAGTATCTGTGATGATATTTGAACCCAGATCCTCCCAGCTCCCAAGTGACACTCTAGCCACTGAGCCCTACATCAGTGATTTCTCACATCAATAACAAGGGACCCAAGGATGTCTCAGCTTTCAGTTCAGGACCTAAAGCATTGTAGGGCATGACTACGTCAAGCATCTTTTAAAACATTTTCTTATTTTCTTCCTTCCCTCTAAATCCTACCCCCTCCAATACATCGTAAAGCCAAACAAAATAAACCCCTACATTTGCTTCACTCAGCTCCCTGGTCTCATCACTTCTCTATTAGGAAATAGCGGGTGAGCTTGATCATTAGTCCTTAGGAATTATGGCTAATTATTTTGAAGATGTGAGTTTTAAAGTCAAAGAATATTCTCAGGCCACATGGAACTGTACCAAAAAGTCACTTGTGGTGGGTGTAAATAAATGCCTTCATCCATTAATACTACTATTACATCATAAAGAATTTAAAAAATGAATAAAAGGAATTTTGTGTATAAGAATATTTAGAATAGTTTTTGGGGGGTGCTGAGAACAGAAAAGTAAGGGGTGCCCTTCTTTGGGGGACGGATGAACAAGTTATGGGATATGAACGTGATGGAATACTACTATGAGGTCAGAATTGAGGAAAAGGACAATTTCAGAGAAACCCAAGAAGACTTTTCTGAACAGATGCTGAGCGAAGAACCAGAACCAGAACAATTTCTATAGCAACAACATTTGTGAAAACCAATTGAAAGACTTAAGAGCTCTGACAATGGCCAACCATGACTCCAGAGGACTTACCAGAAGCATGCTACCTGTCTCCTGACAGAGAAATGATGGACTCAGACTACAGAATGAAACACACATTTTTTATACATTGCCAACATGGGAATATTTGAATGACTATGCATATAGTTTATAACCATTACCTATTGCCTTAGAGTCAATACTGTGTATTGGTTCTAAGGCAAAAAAGTGGCAAGGGCTAGGCAATGGGAGTTAAGTGACCTGCCCAGGGTCACACAACTAGAAAGTAGGGGGGACCTAAACCTCCTGTCTCTAGGTGTGGCTTTCAATCAACTGAGCCACCTAGCTGTCCCTGCCTATGCATAATTTTTACAGGTATTTTTTTAAATTTAGGGATGAAATGGGAAGAATAAAAAAATCAATATTTGTACATTGAAAAATAAAAGAAAAAATTTTAAAAACCCTTATCTTCCATCTTCGACTCAATACTGTATATTGTTCTAAGGTAGAAGAGTAGTAAGGGCTAGGCAGTGGGGGTGAAGTGACTTGTCCAGGGTCACACAGCTAGGAAGTGTCTGAGGCCATATTTGAACCCAGGACCTCCTGTTTCTAGGCCTGGCTCTCAATCCACTGAGCTACCCAGCTGCCCCCAAAAGAATTTTAAAAAATTAAGCCCAAAGCTTATTCTTTCTGGGCAAACAATCTATTTACCATCCTGCTCAGGTACTACCAAGAAGAATGTTCTCCTCCCCCCCTCCAAATCTATAGTACAGTTTTGTAAATCAGATAAAGGAAGGCAGAGATGGTACACACATCCTAGAGCAACTTAGACACCAGCTATATAATCTGGGCAAGTTTTCTGTGCCTCAGGTTCTTCCTGTGAAAAATACAGAGATCGTACTCAATAGTCTCTAAGGTTCTTACCAATTCTAACTCCATGATCCTATTATTCAAAGTCCCTAAACAGAGACGTGCTCTGGATGAGCCCAACCAGAGGAGGAGACGTCACCTCTGCTGACTCTTACCTTTTAGATCCCCACCAAGGTTTTCTCCAGCTTGGGCTAAGCAACCTTTGTACTATTAGGTTCCAGTGCGGCCAACTCATGGCCCTGGGGTCTACCAGCTGGCCTAGAATATAGCCAAGAAATGGAAAAGAGAGCGGGAGAACCAGACAGGTATGTGGGCATACCGTGCTGTCCTTCAGGTACTGTTCCCAGATGCCCATGGTCAGGCCATGGCCAGCATCACAGGGCAGGTCAGGGGACACAATCAGGTGGTTGACAAGTGCTGAAAGGTGGGTCCTCACAGTAGACAAATGTCTACAATAGGCAAGCCCTAGGAAGGGAGAGAAGGGAAAAGAAGTTGGAAAAAAACCATCGGGTCAGGACCTTTAGGACCTGGCAAGGGCTATTCCCACTTCCAGGTTTACAAATGTACAAGGCTACCATTTTCCCTGAGTAAGAGTCATTTTTTCCCAGAGAGTCTGTTTATGTATAGATACATTGCAAATACATAATATTTGTTGTTGTTGTTCAGTCATTTCAGTCATGTCCAACTCTCATGGCCCCATTTGGTGTGTCTCAGCAAAGATGCTACAGTGGTCTGCCATCCATCTCCAACTCATTTCCTTTCCTTTTCCTCCCTCTCTCTCCCTTCTCTCCCTCCCTTCCTCCCTCTTTCCTTCCTTTCTTCCTTCCTTTTTTCCTTCCCTTCTTCCCTCCTTCCCTCCTTCCTTCCTTCCTTCCTTCCTTCCTTCCTTCCTTCCTTCCTTCCTTCCTTCCTTCCTTCCTTCCTTCCTTCCTTCCTTCCTTCCTTCTTTTCTTCCCTCCTTCCTTCCTTCCTTTCTTCCCTCCCTCTTTCCTTCCTCCCTTCCTTCCCTTCTGTCTTAGAATCAATACTGTGTGTTGTTGCCAAGGTAGAAGATCTAGGTAATAGGTGACCTTTCCAGAACCACAGTTAGGAAGTGTCTGAGGTCACATTTGAACCCAGGACCTTCTGTCTCTAGAACTGGCTCTCAATCCCTAGCTGCCCCCTTAGTTCTCTTTCTCTTCAATGATGGGCCTAATCCAATTTTTGTCTTGTGAGAAAACTATGGGAAATGGGAGAAAACTTTATTACATTGCTATAACCTAGCCTTGCACGGCTGGGAAACTGGGCCACCTATGCTTCCTGTTTAGCAACTCTTACCCAAGGACCTAGAAGTCTGGTTGGCCAGAAACGGTCAGATCCAAAGATTGTTACAAAGAGTTTTCTCACAATTGCACATCTAAAACAGCCTCCATGCCTTATCCCCAAATTGGCCCCATACTGATCAATTGGTTGTTTACATGTTCCTCTGATTCTTCACAGATACCGGAGGGAAATGAGATGCCTCTTTTTCTGACTCCAGGGTACTGCACTTGTTCATTCTCCCTCTCCTAATCTGAAATGTTCCTAATCATATTGTACTGTTTCCTTTTAGTTAATTGGTCTTATTTTAATGTTTTTAATGTATAAAAATTCATCTTCCTCTGTATTCAGGGTCCAGGGCCAAAGCTGAGGAAGGCCACTGGCCCCGATTTGTTTGGCAATTGGCTTGCATTGCTTAATAAATCAAAATGCTCAGAAGCTCGAACCTTTGTTTCTTCAGTCATCTCTACTTGGTTAATAAGTCCCTACTCATTTTATTAGGCTGACCCTTGGACAACAGGTACATGGGTACATCTCAAGTCTTCTAAGCTTGGTAGGACCTGTCAGAAGTTGTGCTGACCCACCCTTCCAAACCCAGCATCACCACCAAACAATGGAAAGATTTCTGATGAAGGGCCATCAATGTTCAAATCCTCAATTCCTTGACTAGACTGTAAACATCTCAAGATGGAGGAATGTGTCTCCTAGGATATGAGATGGAGAGCTGGAAGAGATTTCACAGGCTTTCTAGTCCACCACACACACACACACACCCCGACCCATTTTACAGAGGAAGAAACTGAGGCTCACAGAGAAAAAAATAACCAACATTTCTAGAATAATAATTATAGAGCCAGAAAGGACCTCATAGGCCATCAAGTCCATAGACCTTGTTTTATAAATAAATGAGATAATAGAAATGCAAGCTATTGTTATTATTACAGAGGTGGAAACTAAGACTCATGTGGTTTTTCATCTATTTTACAGATGAGCAAAGAGATTCAAAGAGAGAAAATGATTCAAGATTCATAGGACCTTATGTGTAAGTAGTATATTGGATAGAGCACTGATCTGGGAGTCAGGAAGAACTGAATTCAAGTCCAGCTTCAGGCATTTACTAGCTGTGTGTCCTTGGGCAAGTCACCTTCTGCCTGCCTCAGTTTTCTCAACTGTAAAATGGGGATGATAGCACCCATCTCCCAAAGTTATTAAAGGATCAAATGAGATAATACTTATAAGACACTCTGCAAACTTTAAAGCATCATATAAATGCTAGCTATTATTGTTATTATTATTATTATTACTACTAGAGAGGCTCTCACAGGCCATTTGGTTGAATCCTCTCATTTTACAGATGAGACAAAGACTCATAGAAGCTAAGTAACTTGCCCAGGGTCATACAGCTATTAAGTGTCAGAGACAGGATTTGAACGCAAATCCTCTTGATCCCAGGCCCCAAACTCTAACTATTATATTATGTTTTCTTGTACCTCTCCATGGTATCTATTACTATGTATTGATGCCCACTGAGTACTCAGTGACTATCTGCCAACAGCATTTCCCCATCCCTGTGGAACCTATACTACGTACAACCATAGAAGGCTCTGGAGAGGATCTGGTGCTTCATGTTGTCGCAGAGCAGTTTCAGGGGGGCTCTGGAGGAGAAGGAAGACAAAAAAGCTGAGATTAGTATAGATGCAATGAAGCCAGAGGGGCTGTCATGCAAGGAGTGACTGAGGGCCACCCTCTTCCCCAGTGGCTCAGGTGACCCAGGGAGAAAAGAACATAACTAGTCATGGGAGACAGAAAGGATATTCCAAAGGACCAAATGAGTTTGGACTTTTTTGGCTCAGGAAGGAATATGATGGGCACACTGGCCTCAATACTCTACAGTCCCTTGGTTCCAGTATGGAGGATGTTCCCAATACCCTGGGTGGGTGGTCTTTAAGCAGAGAGAAAGAAAAGAAAAGGAAGGAAGGAAGGAAGGAAGGAAGGAAGGAAGGAAGGAAGGAAGGAAGGAAGGAAGGAAGGAAGGAAGGAAGGAAGGAAGGAAGGAAGGAAGGAAGGAAGGAAGGAAGGAGGGAAGGAAGAGAGAGTGAGGGAGAGAGGGAGGGAGGGACAAAGAAAGAGGGAAGGAAGGAAGGAAGGAAAGGAGGGAGGGAAGGAGAAAGAGCTTTACAAATATTATCTCATTTGATGTTCACAAACACCATGGGAGGTAGGTGACATTATTACTCCCATTTTATAGGCATGGAAACTGAGATAGAGATTAAGTGACTTGCCCAGGTTGACATAGCTAATAAATATCTAAGTTTATAGGACATATTCCTTGACCCCCAAGAAACTTAGTTTATGGTTTAGAAGGGAGCTAGGAGATATAGCATATAGAAGTTTGGACTCGGAATCAAGAAGACCCAATTTCAAATCTTGCCTCAGACATTTTCTAGTTCTATGACCCTGGGCAAATCATTTAACCTCTGCCTGCCTCAGTTTCTTCATTTGAAAATGGGGATGATAACACCCCCATTTTATCTACCCTATCCTCATCTACCTCCTAGGGTTGTTGTGAGCATCAAATGAGAGCAAACGTAAAATACCTTGAAAACATTAAAGCACCATATTAAATATTCAGTATAAATATATATTAAAGCTACCCATCATCACTAGTGTTGTCATCATTGTTATTGTTAGGGACAGAGAGTCTGTCCTACATAACTCTTTTTTTAAAATCCTTAGAATCAGTCCTAAGTATTGGTTCCAAGGCAGAAGAGGGCTAAGCACTTGTGGTTAAGTGACTTGCCCAGGGTCATACTGCTAGGGAGTATCTGAGGCCAGATTTGAACCCAGGATCTCCCATCTCCAGGCCTGGCTTTCTATCCAGCCACCTAGTCACTTCCCCTTTAACTCTTTATGCCTAAAATACCTGGAGGCATTTTGAAGGCAGAAATAAATCCTGGCTCATCACAGTCTGTCTCCCTCTCCCTGAACCCGCATCATCCTCCCACCCCACCTTATGACACCCTGTACCTCTCATGATTACATCCATTGGAGGGCCCACTCTCAGTGGAGCCGCTCTGGGAGCAGGATGAGCAGGACGACTTTCGGGGGCTGGGCTGCCACATGGAAGGCAGGCTGCTCACAGGGGCATCAATCAAGTCTGGGGGCACTGAGGAAAGGAAGAATGGTAGAAACCTTCCATTAAGGCAAGAAGGGAGCCCTTAATCCAAAGGCAGCAGCTCCCCAGTAGCAGAGGGAAGGAAGAACCAGAATCTGGAGTTGAAGCATCAGGGCTCCCAGCCCAGACCCCTGGAATGCACATGATCTGATAAAAGGTACCCAAGAAGTCCAGAGGACAATTAGTACTCCCTGCTAGGCCAGCTGAGAGCAGAGCTGCAGAGGGGTCAGCAGACACAAGCTACCACAGAGAAAGATGGGAATGGGGTGAGAGAGGAGCCAGAGAACCAGAGAATGAAGACCAAGCCAATAGGAAAAGAGAAATGGGAGGAAAAGGAAGAGAGCATCAAGCAAGGGCGCCATGTTGTCATTTGTCCATCCTCAAGGTCATATGGGAAGAGGGAAGGTGTCCAGCCTCAAAACCAGTCAAAGGACTATTGTCTTCTGGGTGTCATAACCTAAGAAGGCTGTTGAGGAGGAGGATCTTGGGGCTTCCAGGGGAGGGGAATCAAGGCAAAGAGTCTTTGTCATGAAGACTGATAAATGGGACTATGGATGCTTAGCTAGACAATAGGAGATCTGGGAGTGGGAGAGGATGGGGTGGTACATGAGGGCAGTCTTCAAGTATGTGAAGGACTGTCACCTAAAAGAGGGATTGGTACTGGGTTCTAAGACAGAAATGCAGTTAGAGCTGGGCAATGGGGATTAAGGTGACTTGTCCACAGTCACACAGCTAGGAAGTGCTGAGGTCATTTTGGAATCCAGGACCTCCAAGTGTCCAAGACTGGCTCTCTATCCACTCAGTCACCTGACTGCCTTCTGATCTTCCTTAATCCCAATTCCTATCCCTCTGTTGTTTCTGTCTCTCTAATTTCTCTTGTCTACAGCTTGTTTATATGTTGTCTCCCCCATTAGATTATGAGCTCCTTGAAAAAAGGGACTGTCTTTAGCTTTCTTGGAATCTCCAGTACTTGGCATAGTGCCTGGAACAGGAGGTGGTTAACAAATGTTAATGAACTGACCTACCAACTCATTTCCTTTTTTTTTCTTTAAAAATTTTAATAACAAATTTCCACATGAGTTTCCCAACGTTATAGAATCCAAATGATCTTCCTCCCTTCTTCCTTCTCCCCTCCCAGAGCTGGCAAACAACTCAATCTGACAACCGACTAATTTCTTAAACATCAGAGATGGCAAAATGCAATGGACCACCTCCAGAGCTGAGCTCCTCCCCTCCTGAAAGCCATCCAGCAATGGCTGGATGATCACTCACTGGACGTGCCGTAGAGGGCATTCTTGTTCAGGATGGACTCAGTAGCTGATGAAGTCTTTCCAACTCGGATATAGAGAGGAGTTCTTCGGATGAACTGAAGAGTGGGGGAAACATCCCCAAGAGATGTTCCATTGGCATGAAAGGGTGAAGGGCAAACACACATTTTGTAATCACTTCCTATGCTATTATCTCATCTGCATGGGTTCTCCTTGCATGGAAGCCACAATCTCTGATCACGACGGTGAGCGTCCCAGATGGAAAGGATAAAAGGACCCCTGACTAAATCAATGATCCTCTGACTCTGATAGCATCACTGCATCCCACAATCCACCTTACTTAGGAATGGAATTTTTTTTTTAAATCCTTACCTTTTGTCTTAGAATTGATACCAAGTATTGGTTCCAAGGCGGAAGAGTGGTAAGGGCTAGACAACTGGGGTGAAGTGACTTGCCCAGGGTCACACAGCTAGGAAGTATTTGAGGTCAGATTGGAACCCAGGTCCTCCCAACTCAAGGCTCAGTACTCTAACCATTGAGTAAACCAGCTGCTCCTAGGAATGGAATTCAAATGACAACATGGCTGAGATTGATAAGCACCAAGATGGTAGATGAAGGGGAGACCAGGACATTACTGGGGGGGAACGAGTCTGTGTCCGTCAGGGTAGGAATAGCAGCCCCTCCAGTGTGAGTGGACAAATGCCCCACGGCCATCACAACCATGGTCCGGCCCAACGGGAACACCATCCAGGCTGATCCTGAAGAGGCAGGGGGAGACTGAGGCGAGTAGCCTGTGGGAACTCGAGACATAGTTTTAAAAGAAAAAAGAAACAAATGGATAAGGTGAATGTTCTGGGGAAGAAAGGGCTCCCAGGTAGCCAGATTCTATTAAATCTGAACTCTTCTTCTTCCTTGAACAAGTCGGGGCAGTTGGACTGGACAGCCTCTGAAGTCCCTTCCCTCCACTTCTAAATCAAGGAGCCTCTGTCTATTGATATTAGAGTAGACTGTGGTTTCATGGGATCAGAAATTTAGAATGAAAGATCGCTTAGAGATGATCTAGGCCAGTCCCTTTGTTTTGCAGAGGAAAAACACAAGACCTAGAGAAGGAAGTGACTCATCCAAGGTCACACTGGCAATAGGGAGTTGAATTAGGATTCAAACCCAGTTTATCCTACCCCAAATCACAAAAAGGGCCTTTTCTACTATCTACCACATCACCCATCTAATATTATATGGCTGCTATGAGATATCTGGGGAAGCTAAGATCTAAGTTGGAAGGGGCTTTGAGATCATCTAGTCCAACCCCATCATCTCACAGATAAGGAAGCTGAGATCTCAATCGGTCAAATAAATTGCCGAAAGTTAAAAGTGACAGACCTGGGATTTGAACCCATGTCCTTTGACTCCAAAATCCAACACTTATGAACTATTTCTGGCACACAGAGTGCCAGGTCCACAGTTAGGAAGACTCATCTTCATGAGTTCAAATATGACCTCAGACACTTCCTAGCTGTATGACCCTGGGAAAGTCACTTAACCCTGATGGCCTCAGTTTCCTCATCTGTAAAATGAGCTGGAAAAGGAAATGGCCAACCATTCCATTATCTCCACCAAGAAAACCCCAAAAGGGGTCATGAAGTGTCAGACACACCTGAAATGACCAAACAACAAGAAAAAGGAGGGAAACAATTAAATAACGATGTGTCTTTTACCGTAAAAAGAAAAGTAAAATGGATCGCCACAGGATCCTCATTCCAGAGCCGGAAGGGATGCCACAGGTCACCTTCATTTTACAGAGGAGAAAACTGAGGCCCAGAAAGTGGCTTGACAAGGTCCAGGCAGGATCTGATCCCAGGGTTTCTCCCTCAAGCATCAGTGCCATTTCTCCCACCCCACACTACCAGCCTGGTGCTAGTGACCACTATGAGGAACTGGAATGATTATCTAGAACACTCTCTTTTTGAAACTCATGACGAGCGTACACGGAATGTAAGTTAACAGAGAGAAGCAAGCAGGAAAGATGTTTTTTCTCTGACAGCCTCACCCAGAAGGAAACACCGAACGGATCACTCATCTCCTTGACCCATTTAGACCCTTCCCTGTCTGGACAGTGGCAGGGGAGGTGGCCACCGGCCAGGGAGAAAGAGACTGTGCTTCCAGAGTCAGACGCTTGGACTGGTCCATCCGCACGTGAGCTTGGAGGCTTGGGAGACACAGAAGGGTCCGGGCTTTCTTCTGGTGTCCTTGGAAAGCGATGGCGCCCGAGTCTCATTTGTACCCCCAACAAGGCATCTTAAGGGGACTTCAGTGACAAGGGACAGAACTCAGAGCTCTCGATCCCACTGAGAGACTGTAAAAACGTCCTCAGCTCATCTGGGAAACCATAAAACGCTCCAGAAATCGGAGCCATTAGCACAAAGTCAATCGTGCTGTTCTAATAGGCTAAGGCTGAAGCGATGGGAAATGGTCCCAATTCCATCCATCACAGCCAGGGAATTTTCAGCTCAGTGATAGAGGATCATGTACTTGCACGATGGCTCTATTTTATAACGAGAAGTTCCACTTATCTTGGAGTCATGGGACCTGGGTTTGAATCTCAACAACCTAGGGGACCTTGTAAGGTACTTCATTCTCTGGGACTCAGTTTCTTCCTCTGTAAAATGAAGTCAGATTTTAAAAAGCTCTTTCTAGCTTTAGACAAATAATTTTTAAAAATCTTTATCTTTCATCTTACTATGTGTTGGTTCCATGGCAGAAGAATGAATGGTAAGGGCTAGTCAATGAGGTTTAAGTGACTTACCTAGGAAGTATCTGAGGCTAGATTTGAACTCAGGACTTCTTTCTCATCACCACATCTAAAGCACTGTGCCATCTAGCATGAATTTTTTTTGGACCCTTACCTTCTGTCTTAGAATTGATACTAAGTTTTGGTTCCAAAGTAGAAGAGTGGTAAGGTCTGGGATCCTGGGGCTAGGTGACTTGCCCAGGGTGACACAGCTAGGATTTGAGGCCAGTTTTGAACCCAAGACCTCCCATCTCTATCCTGGCTGCCCCCGTGATGCCACGGTCTTCGGGGGACCAAGACCAGAGAAGTTAACTGATTTACTTAGTGTGAAAGCCATATCTCTTGACTTCTAGCTCAGTTCTCCTCCCCCGGAGATCTGGGTGCCTCTCAAGACCACCACCCTGAGTGGGCAGCCCATGATGCCATCCCGTGACAGAGCAGGGACACAGACTTACCGAACTCTGACTGCATGCCGGGGTAAATGATTCTGAAGACGTAGTCTGTGGCTTCATCGTCCTCCTTGTCGGACGTCGATTCTGAGGAGCCCTGAGGGCTTCGCTTTCGGAGCTTTGGGAACACTTTGCCCTAAAAGAAGAGGTTCCGACCCAATGCACCAAACTCCCACACGGGGGCTTCCCAGGAGAGGGATCCTCGCCTGGGCTCCCAAGCTCCTCTCCTGCTCCCTTCCTGCCCTCCTCTCACGCACATCCCAGGACGCAAGGAGCCTCCTACCTTTCCTCGCTGGGACCACAGTGGTGGGTCCAGCTGGCCGTGGGGCAGCAGCCCATTCTCCAGGCACGAGAGGAACTGGAGCAGGTGACCCCCCTTGGGAAACCGGAACGGGGGCCTCTGAATCCCATCCTGGCTCACCAACACCACCGTCCCGCCACTGTCTACTGTTGACGACACACAGCCAGACAAGACACGGGCAGAAATCAGCCCCTGAGCCGCTTACAAGAAGGATCTGCCCATCCCCGCATCCCTTTAAGCCCAGACGCCTCCTTGGGCCACTCCTTCCACACAGCCTTCTCCAGTTCAAATCCCAGGCTCGGTCCCCCCACCAGTCACCCCATCCCTGCGTCAATAAGCATTCATTAACTGCTTACTATTATTCGAGGCACCCTACTGGCTAACAAGAAGGCAAATAATTCTTACCCTCATTAAATTAAAACTATAAAATTATAATATAATATTTATTTATAGATTTTTATCTATTGCATTTATATAAAATTAAAATTATTAAATTTAAATTTTTTAAACCCTCACCTTCTGTCTTGGAATCAATATTGTGTATTGGTTCTAAGGCAGAAAAGCAGTAAGATCTAGGCAATAGTGGTTAAGTGACTTGCCCAGGGTCACCCAGCTGGGCAACGTCTGAATCCAGATTTGAATCCAGGACCTCCCATCTCTAAGCCTGGCTCTCCATCCACTGAGCCACCCAGCTGCCCCAAATGGCTTACATTTAATCAGGGAAGACAATATGTGCATATATGGGTAGGTATGAATAAGCAGGCATCTAAAATGGATGTAGGATTGCAGATTTTTAGAGAACATCAAGTCAACGTCCTCATTCTGCCAAAGAAGAATTGGAGACCTAAAGGTCAAGCCACTGGCCCAGGGTCATATATCTAATCAGTATCTGTGGCGGGTTTTGAACTCAGGTCCTCCTGATACCATGCTCTATCCATGACATCATCTAGTTGACTACTGTGCCATCTTGTTCCACTTTGATAAAATATAGGAAGATAAGAAATGTTCCATGGAGTCACATTTAACATCTAACAAACCCAGCTCCTATGGGATCACCAATGGGTAATTTCTAGGAAGAACTTACTGATGCTTTTTAATAGTCTGTGACTCAGGGGGCAGCTGGGTGGCTCAGTGGATTGAGAGTCAGGCCTAGAGGCAGGAGGTCCTGGGTTCAAATCTGACCTCAGACACTACCCAGCTGTGTGACCCTGGACAAGTCACTTAACCCCCATTGTCTAGCCCTTACCACTCTTCTGCCTTGGAACCAATACACAGTATTGACTCCAAGACAGAAGATGAGGGTCTGGAGGTTCAAATTTGGCCTTAGAAATTTCTTAGCTGTGTGACCCTGGGCAAGTCACTTGACCCCCATTGTCTAGCCCTTACCACTCTTCTGCCTTGGAGCCAATACACAGTATTGACTCCAAGACAGAAGGTGAGGGTCTGGAGTTTCAAATTTGGCCTCAGAAATTTCTTAGCTGTGTGACCTTAGGCAAGTCACTTAACCCTGTTTGACTAATTCTTGCCCTTCCTTCTTACAGATATTACTAAAACAGAAAATAAGGGATTAAAAAATAAGTTTGGGGGGGGGTAATTGGGTGGCTCAGTGGATTGAGAGCCAGGTCCAGAGATGGGAGGTCCTGGATTCAAATCTGGCTTCAGACACTTCCTAGTTGAGCAAGTCACTTAACCCCCATTGCCTAGCCCTTACTGTTCTTCTGCCTTGGAACCAATACACAATATTGGTTCTAAGATGGAAGGGAAGGATTTAAAAAACAAACAAAAACAGTCTATGCCTCAGTTTCCTCCTCTGTGTAATAATGAGAGTTGGACTCAAAGACCTTAATGGCCAATTCCAACTCTAAATCTATGATCCTATAATTCAATGGAATTTACTGGCATTTATTAAATAGCTTGGAGATAGCAGAGGCAGGTGGCTGGTGCCATAGATAAAGTGCTGGACCTGGAGTCAGGAAGACCAGAGTTCAAATGTGGCTTCAGGCACTTCCTAGCCTTTTGACCCTGGGCAAGTCACTGTTCCCTTGTAAAATAGGAATAAAAATCAGCCCACAGGGTGGTTGTGGGTCTCAAATGAGGTATTTGTAAAGTGTATAGTGCCTGGCACATAGTAAACAATCTTTTTTAAATTAAAAAAGTGCTTATCATTCAAAATGATTGAGAAACATTAGTTTCCTTCCTACTATACGTCACAGTGTATTAAGTGAGAGGGAAACAAAAACAGAGAAGGACCAAGAATCCCTCGACTGGAAGAGCTTTGCTTCTCCTGAACATCAGCCTGGGAGTCAGCACAGTCCCCAGACAGTTGTCTTGTCCTTCCATGGGGCCACTGGTGAATCCATCCCCCAGAAGCCCTTCTCGTCTATTTACACTTCCAGCCGGTACAACCTCTCCTATTTGTTTTATTTGGATTTTCTGGTCATTTATGGGCTCTACGAGAGCAGGGACTGCCCTGTTCCATCCCTGGCTTAGTATCTCCAGAATCGTGCCCGTGCCCGGTGCCTAGACGGTGCCAAATAAATACTTGTTGTTTGTTGATCACTTGATTCTTGGTTGCAAGTTTCAGTGGTTTCTGTCCCTGTGGATTATGGATCCACGAGTCTAGGGCAGACAGGGACCTCAGAGGCCATCAAGGCCAACTCCTTCATTTTACAGAAGGGGAAACTAAGGCCCAAGGAATTTAGGTGACTCACCCAGAGTCACAAAGCAGGACACCCAGCAGGTACTGAATAATAAATAGACTCAAGTGAGATCAGGAGATCTGTTCTAGGCACTCATCACTCAATAGTTATGTATTCAGTGCTGTGACTCAGATGGAACTGTTTGAATTAAACCTGAGTTCAGATCCCTCCTCAGATACTCAGTGGTCCCTCCATCTCTTGGCTTCAATTTTCTCATCTGTAAAATGGGGGTAATAGCAGTACCTCCGTCTGAATTGTGGGGATCTAATGGAATAGAGCGTATAAAACATTTTGTACATGAGCACTAGTTATTATCTTTAGTATTATTGTTATTAGAGGAACATGTTGAGGCAGTGTGGTGCAGTGAGTATGGAGGACCTAAGTTAAAATCTTAGCTTTGATATTGACTACCTTGCTCAGATCTTGAGCAAGTCATTTCAATTCCTTGAGTCTCAGTTTCCCTCTCTATAAAATAAAAGAAATTTAGCTCAATAGTCTCTGGGTCTCTTCCAGCTCTAGACTGAGGATCTTGTCATTCTATGAAAAGTCCTGGCCACAACCTGGACAGAGAAATGACCCAACTTGGGGAGAGCCAACCCCCAGCCATACCTCCTCCAAGCAGTCATTACCTTGCTGATGGCAGTGCAGATAGACGATCTCCTCCAGACGGATGGTCATGGCATAGTCCCAGTACACACTGAAAGGGGAGGAGGGCCTGGGTCAGAGATGTGAGTCAATTATGGCTTTCCCAGGTCCCCTCCCTTTCCACAAACAGAACGAGAACTCAAAGAACATCTCCTTGGAGAGAAGCAGGCCTCAACCCATCTGTCTTCAGGCCATCATCTATCATCCTTACCTCCCTTCCACCGGAACTCTGGACTTTACCCCTAGGAAGGCAAACCTTTGAGAGGTGACTCTTACTCTACCAGGAACTAGGGCTACAGGCCACATCCTGGTATCCCTAACATCTCCTTCCTCCCTGAAGTATCCTTTTATGGATTGCTGTTATTCAGGTGTTTCAGTCATATCTGACTCTTCAGAAACTCATTTATGGTTTTTCCAGATCCTAGAATGGTTGGTCATTTCCTTTTCCAGCTTATTTTACAGATGAGGAAACTGAGGCCAACAGGGTTAAATGACTTTCCCAGGGTCTTTCCCACTAATCTCTTTGAGAACAGAGCCTGTCTTCCTTTTTTATATCCCCAATAAGTGTATCTCCTTCTCTCCTGTTCTCCTACCTTTACTTCCTTCCTTCCTCTCTCTCTCTCTCTCTGTCTCTCTCTCTCTCTGTCTCTCTCTCTCCCTCTCTCTCTCTGTCTCTCTCTGTCTCTCTCTCCCTCTCTGTCTCTCTCTCTCTCTGTCTCTCTGTCTCTCTCTCCCTCTCTCTGTCTCTCTCTGTCCCTCTCTGTCTCTCTTTCCCTCTCTCTCTCTCTCTCCCTCTCTCTGTCTCTCTGTCCCTCTCTGTCTCTCTCTGTCTTTCTCTGTCTCTCTCCCTCTCTCTGTCTCTCTCTCCCTCTCTGTCTCTCTCTCTCTCTCCCTCTCTCTGTCTCTCTGTCCCTCTCTCTGTCTCTCTGTGCCTCTCTGTCTCTCTCTGTCTCTCTCTCCCTCCCTCTCTCTGTCTCTCTCTGTCTTTCTCTGTCTCTCTCCCTCTCTCTGTCTCTCTCTGTCCCTCTCTGTCTCTCTTTCCCTCTCTCTCTCTCTCTCCCTCTCTCTGTCTCTCTGTCCCTCTCTGTCTCTCTCTGTCTTTCTCTGTCTCTCTCCCTCTCTCTGTCTCTCTCTCCCTCTCTGTCTCTCTCTCTCTCTCCCTCTCTCTGTCTCTCTGTCCCTCTCTCTGTCTCTCTGTGCCTCTCTGTCTCTCTCTGTCTCTCTCTCTCCCTCCCTCTCTCTGTCTCTCTCTGTCTTTCTCTGTCTCTCTCCCTCTCTCTGTCTCTCTCTCTCTCTCTCCCTCTCTCTGTCTCTCTGTCCCTCTCTGTCTCTCTCTGTCTTTCTGTCTCTCTCCCTCTCTCTGTCTCTCTCTCCCTCTCTGTCCCTCTCTGTCTCTCTCTCCCTCTCTCTGTCTCTCTGTCCCTCTCTGTCTCTCTCTGTCTCTCTCTCTCTCTTTCTCTCTCTCTCCCTCCCTCTCTCTGTCTCTCTCTCTCTCTTTCTCTCTCTCCCCCCTCTCTCTGTCTCTCTCCCCTCTTCCCTTCTACCCTCTTCTCTTCTCTCCCTCTTTCTCTCCTTCCATTTTTCCCCTCTTCCTCTCTCTCTCTAAATATAATACACATATATGTGTCTTTATATGTGTGCATCTGTGTCCATCCATCTATGTATCTTCCCCTTTTTCATGTGCTCTCTAGCCTCACTTCACTTCCCTCCTTCCCTCTCTCTCACTCTTTTGTTCCCTTTTACCCTCTTCCTCTCTCCCTCTTTTTCTCTCTCTTCTTCCCTTTTCCCTCTTCCTCTTTCTCTCTCTAAATATATATAATACACATATATGTGTGTCTCTATATGTGTACATCTGTGTCCATCCATCTATGTATCTTCCCCTTTCTCACGTGCTCTCTAGCCTCACTTCACTTCCCACCCTCTCTCCCTCCTCCTCCCCATCCCACTTCCATCCTTTTCCCTGCCTCTCCCTACCCCCATCCTTCCTTCCTTCCCCCTGGGATGAACCACCTACAGACTGAACACCAGCAGCCTCCTCCTAGAGAGATGCCCAGCGCCCCAGGCCTTTCTTCTTTGGAAAGTAATTTTAGGACAAGCTTTGTCTCCAGACTCATCGAGGGCAGCCACTCATTCAGCGCCATCCCAGGTGTCAAGGCCTACAAAGTCCTCCCAAGGGCCCAGACCTCCAGCTTGAATGAATTTAGCCATTTCTCCTATCATGCCACCACAGCCTGTCCCTGACTGTCCACACCAATAAGAAGGGCAGGCAGCAGGTTCCTGGAAGGCTTCCTCCGAATGGCACCCACCTTGGTTACAAGGACCCTTGACCTGGCATTATAAAAATAGCTGGTACCAGGGTGGGCATTTGTATATATAAGTCTTCTTTCCAATAACACTGGGTTATGTACCTACCTCCCAGGCACATTGTTGTGAAGGTCCAATTAAATCATTGTTATAAAGTGTTTAGCACATTGCCTGGCACATAGTAAGTGCTATATAAATGACTATTAGGCACCTGGGTGCTACAGTGCCAGGCCCAGAATCAGGAGGACCTGAGTTCAAATCCAATCTCAGACACTCCCTATCTGTGTGACCCTGGGCAAGTCACTTAACCCCCATTGCCTAGCCCTTACCACTCTTCTTCCTTAGAACTAATGCACAGAATTGATTCTAAGACAAAAAGTAATTTTTAAAAGAAAAAAGACAAACTGGGGTCCAGAAATTCCTCAGGACACACTAAAATTGCAGAACTGCAGTATCTCAAGTCAGAAAGGACTCTAGCAGATCTTTGGGCAAAGCTATCCCTGATAGAAACAGCTGTTAAAGCATCCTTGACCAGTTCTCATCTAGCCTCTGCCTGGAGACCTCCAGAGAGGGGAAGCCATCACTTCTTAGGGCAGCCAACTCTGCTTTGGGCCAGCTGATTGTCAGAAGCTTCTCCCCCTCTATGAAGCCTAATCCTGCCTCTCTCTTCCTAGTTCTCTAATCTCCAGGTCCAAATAGAAACTCTGTAATCCCTCTCCCAAGTAAACAGCCCTCAATTACTTAGAAGTCAGCTATCGAGCCCTCTCAGGCTCCCAGAAATCTCTGAGGGGGGCTTCCTTGAGCTCTTCATATTTTGCAGTCTCTGGGAGAGATGGAATAGGGGAAAGGAGTATACGAAAGACTGCTCCAGGGGAGCAGGACATCCCCAGGACAGGGAAGGGGCAGGGAACCTCTTGGGGGATTGCTCAGTCAGCTTGGGGAGATGGTCTTGCTGGCTCCAGTGCTGCTTGTCCCCAGATCACGGGCAGAGGGAGCCTGCAGAGAACAATGAGATAAGCTGCCTCACGCTTCAAGGGCTTTAAGTGCATGCCATGTGGGGATGAGCTAGCGGAACCAAGGATGTTTAGCATGGAGAAAAGCAGGCTGGGGATGGAGGGGATGAGAGCTGCGTTTTAGTGTCTGATTGTCTTTCACGTGAAGGATTAGCCTTGTTCTGTGTTCCATAATAGAGTAGGGACAGAAGAACTGATTGCAAATCCATGCTCTGCCACTTACTAACTGCATGGCATTGGGAAAATCACTTGCCCTCTCTGTGGCCCTCAATTTCCTCATCTAGGAAACAGAGATGTTGGGCTAGATGACCTCTAAAGGCCCTGCACTGCCCTAAGTAGAAGCAGTGGCTGGAAACTGCGGGGGGAGAGAGAGACAGAGAGACAGAGAGACAGAGAGACAGAGACAGAGAGAGACAGAGACAGAGAGAGACAGAGAGACAGAGAGACAGAGAGAGACAGAGAGAGACAGAGACAGAGAGACAGAGAGACAGAGACAGAGAGACAGAGACAGAGACAGAGAGACAGAGACAGAGACAGAGACAGAGAGACAGAGAGAGACAGAGACAGAGAGAGACAGAGACAGAGAGAGAGGGAGGGAGAGACAGAGAGAGACAGAGAACTTCCCAAGAATTGGAACTGCCTTCAAATGGAATGAACTGCCTCAGACACTGATGGGTTCTCCCTCATTGGAGTTAGAGAAGCAAAGACGAGAGGATCATTTGTCAGGGCTATCTCAGAGGGGAGCCGTGTTCTGGGGTGGGTTATGCTACATAGCCAGGGGGATCTCTTCAAGCTCTGAGAAAATGTGAGTCAGTAACATGGGCGAGTTGTTGCCTCTAGAGGGTCCCCATTAGATGCCTGGGGGGCAAGCAAAATGCTCTGACCAAGTCCTGCTGAAAGGCATTCTTTAGACCACTTCCAGGACCAAGCTGGGAAAGGGAGGAACAATAAAGGTTCTGTCCTACAAGCAGAGCTTGTTATACCTGGAGGCCAGAGATATATACTTGCCAGTGGGTCCTCACTCTCATATCCTATCTGGACATTGAGGAATCTGAGAAACAGAACTGGACATGAAGCTGTTTAGTAGAGATTCAAGGAAGGGATGGGCAACCAAATGGCAGAGGGTTGAGGGTTCTGAAGTGATAGGATCTGGATTCAAATCCTACCTCTGATCCTAGTTATATGACCTTGGATGAGTCACTTCTCTAGTCCTTTGTTTCCTTCCCTATAAAATGATAGGGCTAGGCTCTAGTCCTCTGAGGTCCCTTTCAGCCCTGGATCTAGAAGCCTCTCCTATGAGCAAGTGTCAGGCAAACAAAGTAGGGTATGTTGTCCAGTGTAGTACCAAGGACAGCGCCATGAAAATAAAAGGCTGCAACATATCCAGTTCTCATGGAGAGATGGAATAGGGGAAGAGGGGTTAGGGAACAGTGGAGGGCTTGTGCTGAATTGAATCATTGTTTCCCCACCGGTCCCCACTAAGTGAGGGCTGAAGAAGAGAAGTAAACAAGGAAGCAAGGAAAAAAGAAAATCAAAATGGAACACTTTGTTAGGGCCCAGATCAAACTCCCCCCTTTCCCATCCCCATAGGGGCCATTCAAGTGGAAGATCCCATCTGCATCACATGGATGCTCTGGAGATAGACCCTGGATTTAGTTAGAAGGGCCCTTAGAGACCACCGAAGCCTACTGTCTCGTTTTATACATGAGGAAATTGAGGCCGTGAGGGTCAAATGACTTATACAGGGTCACATAGCTATTAAGTGGCTAAGACAGGATATGAATTGAGGGCTTCCTGTATATGAGTCCAACATTCTATGGGCTGAACCATAAGAGATGGGGGATAAATGGATGAAGGGGTTTTAAGAGTGACTACAAATTAGCCCAGATTCCTTCTGGCCCGTGTTCTTGGATACCCAAAACTTATGACCATCATTATAGTGTAAGATCTTTTTCTTTAAACTCTTACCTTCGGTCTTAGAATATATCCCGAGTATTGGTTCTAAGATGAAAGAATAGTAAGGGCTAGACTACTGGAATGAAGTGACTTGTCCAGGGTCACACAGAGAAGAAATATATGAGACCACATTTGAACCCAGGACCCAGATAGGAATATCTCCATGCCTAGCTCTCTATCCACTAAGACAATAGCTGCCCAGAAGGGGAAGTTTCTTTATTGAATCAATGAAATTTTAGGTACAAGACCTTCCTCCCCACCCCACCATGATTTCATGGGGTGTTTTGTTTGTTTTTAAACCCTTCCCTTCTGTCTTAGAATCAAAACTGTGTATTGGTTCTAAGGTAGAAGAGTGGTCAGGGCTAGGCAATGGGGGTCAAGTGACTTGCCCAGGATCACACAGCTAGGAAGTATCAGGTCAGATTTGAAGCCAGGACCTCTCCCCTCCATCCACTGAGCAACCTAGCTGCCCACTCACCCCCATTTTTTAAGAACACTGACCTGTGCATCAGAAGACCTGAGAACTATTGTTGTAACACCGGGGAACTCCCTTCTCTGGATCTCAATTTTCCTCATCTATAAAAGGGTCTCTAAAAGCCAGGATGCTTCCAAGTTTCTAAGATTTTTCTCTCCCTGCTAGGACCTGCCAAGCTATAAGGGGAACAAAAGCAAGAGCCCTAGATCCCCTATTTTTAAAGGCAGTGTGGAGTGCTAGATAGGACAGTGAACTTGCAGTCAGAGGCCCTGCATTCAAATCCTGCCCTGGTCACTTAACTAGTGTATGATTCCTCAGCAGATCACGTAATTTCTCCCTGCCACATTTTCCTCATCTGTAAAATGGGGGATTTTGCCTCAATGAACTCTGAGTTCTTCAGCTCCAGATCTCTGAGTTTATCAGGGAGAGATAAGGAAATATCACCAGTCAGGAAGATGACAGCAGCCTCTGCTGAGGACTGGGAAGGGTGGGTGGGTGGTGGAGGGGGAAGGAGAGAAAACAGCCCCAAGTAAAATCAATCAGAGCATCCACACTTCTCACCACCACCCCAACTCCTGTCCCCATGGGGACTACAGAGAATCTATGCATCCTTCTTATCTCAGCAATCAGATTGTCACTGAACATTGTCCAGTCAAGTGAGGAATCAGTAACCAGAAGAAAAGGGGTGGGGGATGAGAACACCCGTCAGGACAAGCCCAGCCCCCCACTATGGCCCCATGAGGGATCAGGGAGGAGAGAACAAACCACAGAACAGGACAATCAGAGCTGGGGTGGGTCTTGGGATGTTAGATGGGTTAGAATGTAAGTTCCTGGTGGGTAGGTATCATTTCATTCTTGCTTATTGATGTCCCCCAGCATTTGGCAGAGGGCCCAGTATAGAGCAGACACTTAATGTTGATTGTCTAGAAGGGGCTTTAGAAAAGAGAAGATCAAGAGCTGGGAGGGACCTTAGAAACCAACTGGTCCAGCCTTCTCATTTTATACAAGAGGAAATCATAATAACAAAAATAAGATGACTACTAATAATTTCTAGAACAATAATTTACATTATAATAATTCAATAACATTAGCATTAAAATACTAATTTAGTGATACTATTGATTTCATCATGTATTACTAATTTAATAGAAGTATTGTAATAGTAAATTAGTGATTTAATCATATCACTATATTAATAATATAATTAAATCAATAATTTTAAAAGGTATTACATTCACAATAATTTATTAATTGATCATTTAATAATGTATTATTAAATGAATAATTTAATATTACTATATTTATGATCATATTAAATTAATGACTATATCAAGTCAATCACAATTTAATAATGTGATAGTATTGAATGAATAATAGTTAATCATATTATTGTTAAATTAGTAATAACAATCTGAGGTCTGAAAAATGCTTTCCTCAAAATAATCCTTCCTGTTTTGCATCTAAAAAAACTCAGACACTTTTTTAAAAATATAAAAACCCTGACCTTTTGTCTTAGAGTCAATACTGTGTGTTGGTTCCAAGGCAGAAGAGTGGTTAGGGCTAGGCAATAGGGGTGAAGTGACTTGTCCAGGGTCACCCAGCTAGGAAGTACCTGATACCAGATTTGAACCCAGGACCTCTCATCTCTAGGCATGGCTCTCCACTCACTGAGCCACCCAGCTGGCCCTTTTTTCTCTTTAAACCCTCACCTTCTGTCTTAGAATCAATATTGTGTATTGGTTCCAAGGCAGTAGAGTGGTTAGGGCTAGGCAATGGGGGTGAGGTGACTTGTCCAGGGTCACACAGCTGAGAAGTGTCTGAGGCCAGATTT
Source organism: Monodelphis domestica (assembly GCF_027887165.1). Taxonomy (NCBI): domain Eukaryota; kingdom Metazoa; phylum Chordata; class Mammalia; order Didelphimorphia; family Didelphidae; genus Monodelphis; species Monodelphis domestica. Next base: position 27,357,660 of record NC_077229.1, read on the forward strand.
GAACCTTGGAGCTCCCATCTCAAGGCATAGCTCTCCACTCACTGAACCACCCAGCTGCCCCCCAAAACAGATAGCTTTTGACTTGACTCAATGAATAGAAAGAGTGAGATTTGAACCTCCAATTCCTCATTTGTATAAAATAATGGGATTGGGCTCAGCGAAGGACTTTCCAAGACCCTCAAGGACTCAAGACCAATGAGATCTGTCAGTCAGTGGCTGAGTGGGGACTAGCCTTCCTCATGTCCAGGCCCCAGCAGCCCTACCCAGTAGAGTTCTCAGCCATGGCAGACTCTAGGGGTCCGAGGCCCCGGTGGTAAAGACTGAGATCAGCTCCATGGAGGTGTGCAGGAAGCAGCCTCCCATGAATCCAGGTTTCACGCCTGGGTTTCTAGAGGGCAAGAATCAATCTACTCGCTTGGTATAAGTGGCTCCTTGTTATACCCTCTTTGAGGACCGTCTCGGTTTCTTTATCAGTCAGAGACCATCGTTTGGCCCCTTTTTCAGAGCCAAAAGCCCAAATGCAGAGGAAATTTCCAGGCACCGGATAGGTTACAATAGCCTCGTAAACTTAGAATTAAAGAGAATTTAGACCTCTTCATTTCACAGGGAAGGAAGCTGAGTCTGAGAGGGGTTAAGTGACTTGCCCAGGGTCACCTAGCTAGGAAGTGGCTAAGAAGGATCAGAATTCAAATCTTCCTGGTTCCAAGCCCAGAGTTCTAGTCACTCGACTGCCTTAGAAGTTAGGTTCATCCCCTCCATCTCTTACCAAGCCCAAGGGCCACCCCCTCCAACCCATCCGTTGCCAGGGAGACGAGAGAACGGCCACAGCAGGGCATCACCTTTTCTCATAGTCCAGGTCTCCCACAGAGCCGTTCATCAACTGGTTGGGGGTCCACTTGAGGGTCATGACGTCCGCAGTCTGATGCAGGGACAGGTATCCGGGGACAGCCTCCATGTCATCTCTCTAGGAGGGGTGAAGAGAAAGCGGAACAACTGAGCATCGAATAGACTGGCCCAAAGGGACAATGGTGATAGGCATGGCGGCGGCAACGATGATGATGATGATGGTGCCTGTCATTTCTGGTTAAGGTTTGCAAAGACCTTTCCATATGCTATTTCACTGGATCCCAACAGTGACCCTGTGAGGTAAATGTTATTATTATCCCCATTTTTCAGATGAGGAAACTGAGGCGGAGAGAGGCGAAGTAACTTGCCCAGAGCTGACATAGATGGAGTCTGAGGCAGGACTCCAGTTCAGGCATTCCTGATTCTATCCTTTATTCCACCCTGATGCCCGGATTCATCATAGTCAATCAATCAACAGTCATTTTTGTAAGTAACTATTATATAGGATCTATTTTGCAAAGAATGCAATAGGTCTTGTCCTCAAGGAGCTTCCAATCTATTAGGGGAAATAACACATTATATAATAAAATGGGCTTGGGGGGAGCTGGGTAGCTCAGTGGATTGAGAGCCAGGCCAAAGACGGGAGGGTCCTGGGTTCCGATCTGGCCTCAGACACTTCCCAGCTGTGTGACCCTGGGCAAGTCACTTGACCCCCATTGCCTAGCCCTTACCACTCTTCTGCCTTAGAATCAATACATATTGATTCTAAGGCAGAAAGTGAGGGTTTACAAAAAAAAGAAAAAGAAGAAGGAAAAGCTTTCCACATCTAAATGAACTCTGATGGCAATTTGAAGCATATTTTTTCACTTTATTTTTCGTGCTTTTTTTAAAAACATGGCTCATACCGAAATATGTTTTGTATGACTTCACAAGTATAAGTGATATCATATTGCTTCCTGTCTCGATGGGTAGGGGAGAGGTGGGAGGGAGAGAAAGAATTTGAAAGCCAACATTAAAAAAAAAATGAACGTGAAAACTAAATACATTTTTAAAGAAAGACTTCCTGGGGGCAGCTGGGTAGCTCAGTGGATTGAGAGTCAGACCTAGAGACGGGAGGTCCTAGGTTCAAATGTGGCCTCAGACACTTCCCAGCTGTGTGACCCTGGACAAGTCACTTGATCCCCCTTGTGTAGCCCTTACCACTCTTCTGCCTTGGAGCCAATACATAGTATTGACGGAAGGTAAGGGTTTTAAAAAATAAAATAAAATAAAATAAAAAATAAAAAGACTTCCTGTAGAAGGTGGTGCTTTGATCTGAGCCTTGAAGAAGATCAGGGGATCTAAGAAGCAAGTGAGGAAGGAGTGAGTTATAATTTGTAATAATTTAAAATAAAATTGTTAGGCAGCAGGGACTGGCGAATAGAGATCTAGCTGTGGAACTTGGGCTCAATCCTTTTTACTTCTTCTTTTTTTTTTAACTCTTCCCTTCTGCTTAGAATCCATACTGTGTATTGGTTCTAAGGCAGAATAGCAGTAATTAGGCAAGTGACACAGGGTCACACAGCTAGGAAGTGTCTGAGGCCACATTTGAACTCAGGACTCTCTCCAGGCCTTAACTCTATCCACTGAGCCACCCATCTGCCCCATCAATCCTTTTTTGTTTTTTTAAATTTTGATCTAGGTATGGATCTCTATCCACTGAGCCACTTAGCTGTCTGGGTTCCATTCTGATCTGATATATACTGGCTGAGAGTCCTTGGATAAATCACAGCTCAATGCCCCAAGTGACTCTCTATGACTACTTGCCATAAACAGGTCACTAATCCAAATCAGTAGAAGGAGTTTTCACTCAGAACTTTCTACGTATATGAAAGTTCTGGTTCTTAATAATAATAATAGCTATTTATACAGTGACTTGCACAAGGTCACAGTTTTCTCGCTTTAAGAAGCCCCCAGATCCCAAAAGATCCCATTATGATCATAGGATGATAGACAAAGAGTTGGAAAGTTGTCCTTATATGCCATCTAGTCCAACCCCTTCCTTTCACAAATGAGGAAACTGAGGCCTAAAGGGGTTAAGTGACTTGCCCAAGGTCTCATAGCTAAGATATAGCTTTAGAGCAGGCTAGGACCTCATAGATGATTTAGTTCAATCCCTTAGTTTTACTGATAAAGTAACTGAGACTCAGGGAAGTGAGATCATAGAGACTAGAAATGCCAAGGCAGAATTTGAACACTGGTCCCATTTCCAAATTCAAAGCCTCTTTCATTCCATCATTGTGAATCCCTCATCCCTTGCCTGCCTGCCTGGACCAGCAGTAATCAGGACTGATGGTCCTGCCTCTACCCCTCCCTGTCACTGCCAATTTCAGTGAGAAAGGCTCAGAAGCAGCCTGGCAGGGTTTCCATGGTTACGGTAGCTCTTGACAACAAAGGCCTGGCAACAAGAGGAGAGCCTGGTTCTATAGGAGGCTGCTGCTGCTGCTGCTAGAAGGCTAAGGCACAATCGCCCCATCTCCTTCCCCAGCCCCCTGCCAAGCCCAGAAAAGGAGAGGAACCACAGGGAGTCTTTGGGGCTGAGAAGGACACGGAACAATGGCCCAGGAGTGTGTGGGCCAGCTTAGAGGATGACTGACAATGGAGCCCAATCATTTGGGGTCAAATGGCCTAAGATGACAGGCCTCCCAGGGCCAGAAGGGACACAGAAGTCATCTGGTTCCATCTTCTGTATGTCTGTCAGTCAATAAGCAGTGGCAATGGGGATACAAAGGGAAAAAAATGGTCCCTGCCCTCAGAAAGCTCATGGTCTAACTAGGGAGACAACACATTTAAATAGTTATTTAATATATAATATAATATAATATAATATAATATAATATAATATAATATAATATAATATAATATAATATAATATAATATAATATAATATAATATAATGTAATGTAATGTAATGTAATGTAATGTAATGTAATATAATATAATATAATATAATATAATATAATATAATATAATATAATATAATATAATATAATATAATATAATATAATATAATATAATATAATAAATAACAATTATATGTTATAAATATGTATTTAAATATATATGACATATATAGAAGAGAAGAGTCCTAAAGGAAGGTAGTTGGATAGTACAGCAAATAGAGCATCAGTCCTGGAGTCAGGAAGATTCATCTTCCTGAGTTCAAATCTGGCCTCAGACACTTCCTAGCTGGGTGACCTTAGGCAAGTCACTTCACCCTACTTGTCTCAGTTTCTTCATCTGTAAAATGGGCTGGAGAGGGAAATGGCCAACCATTCCAGTATCTTTGCCAAGAAAATCCCAGATAGGGTCATGAAGAGTCAGACATGATTGAAAGAATAATAATTTCACAGGGGAAGACACTAGCAATGGCTCCTAGGGTGGAAGGTGGGAGATTGGGAAAGGCTTTCTCCAAGAGGTAGTTAGATTTGAGCTGAGCCTTAAAATGAAGCAACCAAGAAAGTCCACATGGTATATATACATGGCCTCATCCACATCTTGAAGTTAAAATTCTAATGTCACTATTTACTATCTGAGTGACCTTGAGCAAATTTATTTTCCTCTCTAAGTATTACCTTTCCCATCTGTAAAATGGGAGGGGGGGGTAGCTGGGTAGCTGGGTAGCTCAGTGGATTAAGAGTCAGGTCTAGAGATGGGAGGTCCTAGGTTCAAATCTGGCCTCAGACACTTCCCAGCTGTGTGACCCTGGGCAAGTCACTTGACTCCCATTGCCTAGCCCTTACCGCTCTTCTGCCTTGGAGCCAATACATAGTATTAACTCTAAGATGGAAGGTAAGGGTTTAAAAAAAATGGGAGAGGGAGGGAGATGCTGAATTACATGTCTCTTCTACCTTTAAAATTCTATGCACTTAAATGCTGAGGTTTGCTTCTGCCCCAGCCCCTAACCCTGTCCCCAGAGTGACTCCATGGGGTCTAAAATGTAAATTCCTCAAGCTGTGGTACATGGTTATGATGGAATACTGTTGTGCTATGAGAAGAGACAAGCAGGATGATTTCAGAAAAACCTGGGAAGACTTATATGAACTGATGCAGAGTGAAACAAGCAGAACTAGGAAAACACTGTATACAGTGACAGCAATCTTGTAACAACGATCAAGTATAAATGACTTAGCTACTCTGATCAATACAATGAATCAAGATAATGCCAAAGGAATAAGGAGGAAAAATGCTATCCACTTCCAGAGAGAGAACCAATGAAACTCTGAGTATACATTGAAGCAAACTTTTTTTTTTAACTCTTACCTTCTGTCTTAGAATCAATTCTCTGTATTGGTTCCAAGGAAGAAGAGTGGCAAGAACTAGGCAATGGGGATTAAATGACTTACCCAAGGTCACACAGCTAGGAAGTGTCTGAGGCCAGATTTGAACCCAGAATCCCCCATTTCTAGGCCTGGTTCTCAATCCAATGAATCACTGTTCCTCATACTCTTTTTAATTTTTTCTTTATTTCTTCTTGGTTTTCTGTGTGTATTGTCTTTTGCTAACATAGAAATGGTTGTTGTTGTTGCTGTTGCTGCTGTTGTTTTATCCCCAGTGGATTGAACTTTTTTTTAATTAATTTATTTTAAAACTTTTAAAATTTAGAATATTTTCCATGGTTACATAATTCATGATTTTTGCTACCTCTCTTCTGTCCCCCTTCCAGAGCTGACGAGCAATTCCACTTGGTTATACATGTCTCATTGTTCAGAACCCATGGAATCATGTTTTCATGACTTCAGATTCATAATTGATATCATATTGGTTGCTTTCTTAAGGATGGGGAAAGACAAAAAGGGAAAAAATTTGGAACTCAAAAATGTTTACATGTGATTGGGAAATATGTAACAAAATAAATAGATTTTTTAAAAAAGTTAACGGAAGTTACACTGTTCCAAAAATTCTTATTCCATGGAACCCCAGATGGTACTCGGGTGCCAGAGCCCACTGGGGTGGGAGAGGGACAATAGCAACAGCAGCAAGCAACCAGAGCAGAGACAACGAGATGTGCAGACAGGAGAAAAAAGTCACTTCATGGGAGAGGGAGGCATGGAACCAGTGATTCTCTGACAGACCCACAGCTTAGTCTGGCACTTACCGGTTGGACCAGAACATTGTTCTTGCCGTAAAGGAGAGTGGCCCGAGAGTTCTGATGCAGGGACTCCACATAATCCCGAGCGGAGAGGGAGGGCCGATCATCCATGCTGCCACTCGAATGCCGTTTCTGGATCTGGGAGTGTGGGGGGTGGAAGGGGATGGGATGGAAAGGGTCCCAAGTGATGCTCTGAGCTCCAAGCCTCATCTCCCCCAGCATGAGGTCCTTTCCTCCTCCCAATCTCCCCAGCCCGATCCCCAAGTCCGCTCACGCAAAGTGCCGGGCGCTTGGTAGGGGAGTCCTGGCGGAGGTGGGAGCTGTGGATCCGATGCCGTTGGACCAGCTCATCCGCTGAGGGGTCCGTCCAGAAATGATCTGCCGTCTTCATCTTAGTATACTCCAGTGCACAGGGGCCAACTGGGAGCAGAGGGAACCATGAGAGCCCAAACAGACAGCCTGGAGCCCAGCTCGCCCATCCCCTCTGTCGGCCACAAAATCCTGATATCTGATCGACTATAAGCTCCCTGAGGGCAGGATGGGTCTATTTCAAGGTTGTTGCTGTATCCCCAGTGCTTAATGCACCATCAGACCTTAATAAGTACTTGTTGAATTGAATAAGCATTTATTAGAAGCCACAAAGCTTACACTCTACTAGAGAATACAACTTTGATCAGATACAAAAGAAAATGCATCCAAAGTAATTGCAGGAACATGAAGAAATGGGGATGGGGAAGGAGGAAAGAGACAATGATGAGAAGGCTCAAAGAGGAAGAGGCACCTGAGCTGGGCTCTGAAGGAAAATGGAGGGCAGAGGAAGAGGAACTTACCCAACAGAGAAGCAAGGATGGGGCCATCCACAGGGTCCATCAAGAGAGCTTCCTTCTCATAATACTTACTAGCAGGAAAGTAAAGGAGGCATGAGTTGTTATTAACATAGAAGTCCACATTCCAGGGCACTTAACAGTTTACATTTTTAAAAAATATATCATCTCATCTGAGCCTCACAGAAGTAACAGCAGCCATGCAAAGTCCAAAACAAAACAGTCCTTAGTCCTCAAGGAGTTTACAAACTCTCAACTATTGCTCTGGTAGCTGTGCCCTCCATGTGGGAGCAGCAACTGCAGAAGTAACAATCAGAGGAATATCAAGGTGCCCTACATTGATGGTTTCCTTTTATTTTGAGGGAATGAGCTAAAATTTAGGAAGAAGAGCAGATAGAAAGGAAGTTTTCATATGGCATTCAAGGCTTTCTTACAGTCCAATCTTGACCTCCCCTTCCAAGCTCATTTCATACCATTCCCCTTTAGGCATTCTCTTTTCTAGTCAAAAGTCATTTCCCACCTCAGTTCCTTTGAATTGGCTGTTCCATATGCCTAGTACATCCTCCCTTCTCAGCTTTCAGAATCCTTAAGATGAGAGGATCACAGTTTTATTTTTTTTAACCCTTACCTTCAGTCTTGGAATCAATACTCTGTATCAGTTCCAAGGCAGAAGAGTAGTAAGGGCTAGGCAATGGGGGCTAAGTGACTTGCCCAGGGTCACACAGCCAGGAAGTGTCTGAGGTCAAATTTGAACCCAGGACCTCCCATCTCTGGGTCTGGCTCTCAATCCACTGACATGGACTCCAAAGTTCATGATCTCTTCATCAACCATGAAGATCTACCTCACCTAAGAAGCCTTCTAGGATTCCCTAAAATGGCTGTCCCTAACACATCTGATCAGAGTCATTCCTTGGCACCTATCCCTCCCTGTTGTTGTTGTTCAATCATTACAGTCATATCTGACTCTTAATGACCACATTTGGGGTTCTCTTGGCAAAGATATTGGAGTGGTTTGCCATTTCCTTCTCCAGCTCATTTTACAGATGAGGAAACTGAGGCAAACAAGGATAAGTGGCTTCTCTAGGGTCACACAGTTAAGATGCTAAAGTGGTTTAACATTTCCTTCTCCAAATCATTTTATTGATGAGGAAACTGGGGGAAACAAGATTAAGTGACTTGCCCAGAGTCACACAGCTAAAATACTAGAGTGGTTTGCCATTTTCTTTTGCAGCTCATTTTATTGATGAGGAAACTGAGGCAAACAAGGTTAAGTGACTTGCCCAGGGTCACACAGCTAAGATATTAGAGTGGGTTGTCATTCTCCTTTGCAGCTCATTTTATTGATGAGGAAACTGAGGCAAACAAGGTTAAGTGACTTGCCCAGGATCAAACAGTTAAGATATTAGAGTAGGTTGCCATTTTCCTTTGCAGCTCATTTTATTGATGAGGAAACTGAGGCAAACAAGGTTAAGTGACTTGCCCAGGGTCACACAGCTAAGATATTAGAGTGGGTTGCCATTTTCCTTTGCAGCTCATTTTATTGATGAGGAAACTGAGGCAAACAAGGTTAAGTGATTTGCCCAGGGTCACACAGCTAAGATACTAGAGTGGGTTGCCATTTTCCTTTGCAGCTCATTTTATTCATAAGAAAACTGAGACAAATAAAGTTAAGTGATTTGCCCAGGGTCACACAGTTAAGATACTACAGTAGTTTAACATTTTATTGATGAGGAAACTGAGGGAAACAAGATTAAGTAACTTGTCCAGGATCACACAGCTAAGACACTAGAGTGGGTTGCTATTTCCCTCTCCAGCTCATTTTACAAATGAAGAAACCGTGGTAAACAAGGTTAAGTGACTTGCCCAGGGTCAAACAGCTAGTAAGTGTCTGAGGCCAGATTTGAATTCTGGTCTTCCTGATTCCAGGTCTAGAACTCTATCCCTCTAGCTGCACCTATTGCTCCCTAGTACCTTGTCTTTGCTGGGTAGCCATTGTCCTCTCCAACAGAATTTAAGCTTCTTGAGGGTAGTGAGTGTTTCAATTTTGTCCTTGTTCTCCCAGTGCCTAGCTCTGCCCGGCATATTGCAGATAAACACTTGGACATTTGTTGAGTACAAAGCGGGCCAAGGGAGGTCTAGCTGGGAGAACGGCCGTTGAGGGAAGCAGCCCCTTCCTCACTCCCCTCCCTCTCCCAGTCCACCCATGGCCAAGGCTCACCTGCTGTTCTCCACCAGGTAATGCACAATTTTATCCAAGACCTTTTCGAACAGGGCTGTGCGAATCCACAAGTGCTTGAGGGCTTGGGGCGACAGATTGGGCAGCTTGGGCAGCTTGCGGACGTTCTCCTGGAGACCCTGGAGCTGGTTCCGCCTTTGGTGACAGGATCAGAGAGACTTAAAGACTGATCTAGAAAGTTTGTCCCCTCACAATCCCTTGCACCCCAGCAGGCAACTCAAGGCCATCAAAGCATCATAGATTTAGAATGGGAAGGGAGCTTAGAAAGCCATCAAGTCCACCTCTCCCATTTTACAGGTGAAGAAACTGAGGCATAGATCCAAAGCTTAAGTAATTGGCCTGGGTCATCTGAGGTAGGTTTTGAACCCATGACCCTATCTCCCTGTGCCACAAGGCACTTTGTGTAATATACAGAGTGTTAAGCCTGGAGTCAGTTAGACCAGAATTCAAATCTAGCCTCAGACACTTACTAGCTGTGTGACCCTGGGCAAGTCACTTAACTTTTGTTAGATTCAATGGCAAAATAGAGATAATAACGACAGCCACATAGTAGATGCCACAGAAATGTTTATTTTCCTCTCTCCTCCATGCTGCCTCTCACAGGGAGGCAAAGAAGGTGGCCAGGGCATAAAAGGGTTGGGGGAACCTGGGAAGAACCCTCAGATACAAAATTGGCAAAGTGAATCCCTTCCCAGCTGAGGAAGAGAACCTTCCCTCAATGAAAACAGAAAGTAACAGCTTTAAATGCAAGTACCCCTGGGAAAGAGAATGAAGGGACTGAAAAACTGTTTCAGACTAAAATGTGAATGACTTACCAGATTCTAAGAAGAGAGATGAGGAAGAGGAAAGCTTTTATGTCCAACTGTAAGCTCTATAAACACAGGGTCTTTGTCTTTTTTCATTTTTCATTTTATTTTACTCTTTTTTAAACTCTCACCTTCCGTCTTGGCATCAATACTATTTATTGGTTCCACAGCAGAAGAGTGGTAAAGGCTAGGCAATGGGGGTTAAGTGACTTGCCCAGGGTCACACAGCTGGGAAGTGTCTGAGGCCAGATTTGAACCCAGTCCCCAAGCCTGGCACTCTACCCACTAAGCTACCTAGCTACCCCTCTTCTTTGACTTTTAACTTCCATGACATAGAACCAGTAGATGATTAATAACATCTGTCACTAACGATGTCTGTTAAATGAATGAAAAGACTGTCTACACTGTCTTCCCCCCACCGCCCCTGCCCCTTGCCCTAGTAAGGGCTGGAGTGGGAGAAAAGCCCAGCTTCTAATGAAGGGTTCCTTCCCTCAAAGCTGCCCAGGGTTCGTTTCCTCCAGACTTTGGAATGGGAGCCCACCAAGCGGATCTGCCAGCAGCCCAAAGCTCTCACTCACGCATTCTCAATCAGCTGCTCCAAATCTTGGACCTTCCGGGACAGCTCCTCTGCCGGGGCAAAGCTCTTCCCCACCTTCATGAACAGGGCTGCGATCTTGTTGCTCCGAAGGAAGCCCGCTGCCCGGCGCCTCAGGCCGTGAAGCACACAGGCCTCCACGGCCGCTGTGGAGAAGACGGTCATTGGGTCAGAGATTCAGAGCTGTTAGCGACTTATCACAGCCCCCTCATTTTACAGAGGGGGAAACTGAGGCTCAAGAAGAGCAGGTGACTTGGGATCAGAGATTCAAAGGTGTTAGGGTCCTTTGAAGCAAGTTAGCCCAACCCCCTCATTTTACAGAGGGAGAAACTGAGGTTTGAAAATAGCAAGTGGCTTGGGATCAGAGATTCAAAGGTGTTAAGGATCTCTAAAGTCATTCAGCACATCCTCTCATTTTACAGAAGGGGAAACTGAGGTTAAAAAAGAGCAGGTGATTTGAGATCAGGGGATCAGAGATTCAAAGCTGTTAGGGATCTCTAAAGTAATTTAATGTATCCCCTCACTTTATAGAAGGGGAAACTGAGGCTCAAGAAGAGCAGGTGACTTGGTATCAGAGATTCAAAGGTGCTAGGGTCCTTTGAAGGAAGTTAGCCCAACCCCCTCATTTTACAGAGGGAGAAACTGAGGTTTGAAAATAGCAAGTGGCTTGGGATCAGAGATTCAAAGGTGTTAAGGATCTCTAAAGTCATTCAGCACATCCTCTCATTTTGCAGAAGGGGAAACTGAGGTTAAAAAAGAGCAGGTGATTTGAGATCAGGGGATCAGAGATTCAAAGCTGTTAGGGATCTCTAAAGTAATTTAATGTATCCCCTCATTTTATAGAAGGGGAAACTGAGGCTCAAGAAGAGCAGGTGACTTAGTATCAGAGATTCAAAGGTGTTAGGGTCCTTTGAAGGAAGTTAGCCCAACCCCCTCATTTTACAGAGGGAGAAACTGAGGTTTGAAAATAGCAAGTGGCTTGGGATCAGAGATTCAAAGGTGTTAAGGATCTCTAAAGTCATTCAGCACATCCTCTCATTTTACAGAAGGGGAAACTGAGGTTAAAAAAGAGCAGGTGATTTGAGATCAGGGGATCAGAGATTCAAAGCTGTTAGGGATCTCTAAAGCAATTTAATGTATCCCCTCATTTTATAGAAGGGGAAACTGAGGCTCAAAAAGAGCAGGTGACTTGGGATCAGAGGATCAGAGATTCAAAGCTGTTAGGGACTTCAAAGTCATTTGGCCCATGTCTCTCTCTCTCTCTCTCTCTCTCTCTCTCTCTCTCTCTCTCTCTCTCTCTGTCTGTCTGTCTGTCTGTCTGTCTGTCTGTCTGTCTCTTTCTCTCTCTCTCTCTCTGTCTCTGTCTGTCTGTCTGTATGTCTCTCTCTCTCTTAAAAAACCCTTAATTACCTTCCATTTTAGAATCAATAACATGTATTGGTTCCAAGGCAGAAGAGTGGTAAGGGTTAGGCAATGGAGGCTAAGTGACTTGCCCAGGGTCACACAGCTAGCAAGTGTCTGAGGCCAAATTTGAACCCAGGACCTCTCATCTTCAAGCCTAACTCTCAGTCCACTGAGCTACCCAGCTACCTCTCCAAGCTTCTCATTTTGCAGAACAAGAAACTGAGGCTGGAAAGATTAATGGCTTTTAGTCTAAGGCATTTGAATATATATGAACATTTGTTGAAGAACTGGGCAAGTTTAAGCTGGAAAACAGAAGATTCAGGTCTTCAAGGGTATGGAGGGCTGTCACATGAAGGGGCTGGACTTGTTCTTTGGCCCCGGGGGCAGAACCAGGAGGCAATTTTTGAGAAATGGATTAAAGTAGGAAGCCAGGAAAAACTTCCTCTGGATGACAGCAAGCCCGGAGGGGGCTGTGTCACCAGGAGAGTCACAGGCTTCCCCTCGGCAGATAGCTTTAAGCTACAGACCATTTGTCCAGCACGCTATGGAGGGGTTTCCTTTGAGCTTGACTGAATGGCTGCCAGGGCTTTTTTATCTCTCAAATTCTGTGATTTAATGAAAGTGATCTTGGGAAAAAGGACTCGATTTCCTCATCTGTAAAATGGATCACAGGATCATAGATTTGGAGCTAAAAAAGAATCCGCCAGTGATAAGACAAACAGAAGACCAACAGGCCCTCAGAGTGGGAAGGCACCCCAGGGACCATCTAGTCTGGGCCACAGAAGAGAGTCTAACTTGGGTAACACTTATTCAGTCTTTTTAAAAAAATCTTTACCTTCCATCTTAGAATCAACACTATGTATCGGTTCCAAAGCAGAAGAGTGATAAAAGTTAGACACCTGGAGTTAAATGACTTGACCAGGGTCACACAGCCAGGAAGTGTCTGAGGCCAGATTTGAACCCAGGACTCCCTGCCTCTAAGCCTGCCTCTCTATCCAATGAGCCACCTCGCTGCTCCTGGCTCATCTAGTCTTAGTTTAAACACTTCTACTAAGGGACCCACCTCCCAAGGGAGCCCATTCCACAATTCAAGTCTTCATGTCCAATTCCCAAATTCTGGCTGACTTTGCTTTAAGGATCTCAGTCGTGCAGCCAGTTCTCTCCTCTCCCTCCAGATGTGTGTCTAAGGCATGCTGCCTTATGGGATATTCATTCACAGAGACAGTCTCTAAGCTGCTCTTGGGATATTGGTCATGTTCATTCCAATAAGGAAGATGGCACATGAGTGTCCTGGAAAGCACCTTGGAGTCAGAGAACCTAGATTCGAACCCCAGCTCTGCCATTTGCTCAAAGTATGACCTTAGGTAAGTCACTTCCCCTCCAGGTCTCAGTTTCCTCATCTGTAAAATGTGGAGATTGGACTACACAGTCTCTGAAGGGTCTCTTCCAGCTCCAGATTTGGGATGCAATGATGCCCTGATATGCTCTGAAATCCCAAAGCCCCCAGTCCTGGGGAGTGCCCTGCTCCCACCGACCAGAGCCCATTATTATAGTAGTAGTGACCGCCTGCTCTGGTCAGTGGGAGCAGGGCACTCCCCAGGACTGGGGGCTTTGGGATTTCAGAGCATATCAGGGCATCATTGCATCCCAAATCATCACTACAGTGGCAACAACCTCTCCCCACCCATTTTTCCTATCATTCGGTGCTAGGGTCCGAGGTTTTCTACCTTTCCTCTGCTATTCTGCCTGGCACACTATGCCCTGCAGACCTGCTAGAGACAGGTGGATGGGGAGGGTTAATGTTCCCTGCCAGCCTGGCAAGATTCCGCCCTTGGAGCCAGGGATTAGGAGAAAGTGAATTATTAACACTGGCCACACTATGGTCTGAGGTCTTGGCAAGGAGTCTCCAGAGCAGTGCCAGCTTCCTCCCTGAGGCCATTGTATGCCCAGGGTCCCACCTACAGGGAAGCGAGCTCCATCTAGGACATCCACAAAAACCTCCCTTCTCAAAGGATGATCTCAGGCATCAACTCATCCAACCTTCACAATCAACGCAGCCAGGTGAGGCAGGACAGGGACTGTCGTCCCCATTTAACAGATGGGGAAACTGAGGCCCAAGAGGTAAAGTCCAAAAGTAATGGAGCAAATTAATAATGGAGCCATGCAGGCAAGATAGAAGAATGGGAAGGGTCCTGAAGGTAGATAACAAGGCTCTACGGGATGGCCGCCCATTGGGGAAGTGAGAGAAGGAATCTGTAGGTCGGCTAGCATGGCCTAGATGACCTGAGACTCTGATTGTGCTCCTGTCAATCTTAATGAGGACGGCTCCACCTTTCTAAGTCTCTGTTTCCTCGTCTGTAAAATAAGGAAATTGAACAAATGGCCTTGGAGCCTCCTTCCAAGTCTGGGATTTTGCTGCTCCATACATGTGTGACCCTAGATAAGTCACTTAACTGCTCAAGGGCTCAGCAGGCTTCATCCCTAAAATGGTAACTTCACACTAGGGCCTCTGAGGTCTCCTTCAGCCCTAAATATTACCTGTAGTCATCTGAGCCTAGACCAGCCCCTTCTCCAATTCACCAACCTGTTCTGGACTCTTGATATTCTCTGTTCTAAGAGGCTTCCCTCATCTAAAGTCTGACATTCCCTGTTCTAAACCCTCTCCCAGTTCTGACATTCCCAGATCTAGGCTCCCTCCCAGCTCTGACATCCCCTATTTTAAGTTCCCTCCCATCTCTGACATTCCCTGTTCTAAGACTCCTCCCAGCTTTAACATTCTGTGTTCTAAGCTCCTTCCAAGCTCTGACATTCCCTGTTCTAAGATTCCTCCAGGCCTGACGTTCCCAGTTCTAGGTTCCCTCCCAGCCCTGACAATCCCTATTCTAAGGTCCCCTCTAGCTCAGCTCTGACTTTCCCTGTTCTTTTCTTTTTTTAACCCTTACCTTCCGTCTTGGAATCAATACTGTATATTGGTTCTAAGGCAGAAGAGCGGTAAGGGCTAGGCAATGGGGGTCAAGTGACTTGCCCAGGGTCACACAGCTAGGAAGTATCTGTGGTCAAATTTGAACTCAGGACCTCCCCATCTCTGGGGCCACCCAGCTACCCCCTGACATTCCCTGTTCTAAGGCCCCTTCTAGCTCAGCTCTGACATTCCCTGTTCTAAGCTCCTTCCCAGCTCTGACATTCTCTGTTCTAAGCCCTCTCCCAGTTCTGACATTCTCAGTTCTAGGCTTCCTCCCAGCTCTGGTATTCTCTGTCATTTCCAGCTCCAACAGTCACAAGATATATATTAAGCACCCACCATGTGAAAATCAGTGTCCTAGGGGATGGCAACAAAAAGACAAAAGGAGAACCAGCCCTGGCCCCCAAGGAGCCGTGTTCCACTGGGGAGCAGCAGTCAATATTCCATCTCTTCCATTCAATCCTGGGGATCAGAGAGGGTGAGGGGAGCAGGGAGGGCATCATAGAGAACCTGCCATCTGGGCTAGAGGAGGCCCAAGAGTCCAAAAGGTAGGAAAGAGGAGAGACCACATTCCAGTCCTGGAGGAGGGAGGGCATACAAAGGCCCAGAGACATACATAGCTCACTGATTCTGATGTCACGGTCCAAGAGCCTCTCGCCCCTCTGGGGGAAGCTCACTCACTCCCATCAGCCTCCTCTTCCTAGTAACTGAGCAAATCCTTCTTTCCAACACCCCAACACCTGCCCATAAAACCTACCAGCACTGACCGCTGCCCAGGTTGGATGTAAACAGTCCATCTGCTTGACTCTTTCCATTAATAAACCGAGCCTGGTGCCCCTGGGCCTCGGGCTGGTCACTGATGGCTGATTCCAGGGCAGAGGGCGCCTGTTTTATCCCTCCAGCAGAACAGTATGAACCACTGCTTGGCTCTGGCTTCCAAAAGGCTGCCAGCTTGATAGAGCAGAGCCTGGGGATTAATGGGTGGCCCCAGGGAGGGCAGCCAATGCTCTCCCTTCTGCCTCTCAGTTCCTCTAGGAGTGAGATTCCACATGGGACAGGGAAGCGACTGGTCTTACATGATCACACTCTGGCTTTCCAATCATTAGCAACCAGGAATTTGGGTGCCTGCGTGTTACATCTGTAACTCTGTTTGTGCATATGTAGACACAGATGCTCTACTGAGAGTGCATGCATGTGTGTGCTCACACAGATAGACAGACAGATAGGTAGACAGACAGACAGACAGACAGACAGACAGACAGGCAGACAGACAGACAGACAGACAGACAGACAGACAGATAGATGGATAGATAGATAGATAGATAGATAGATAGATAGATAGATAGATAGATAGATAGATAGATAGATGGATGAATGGATAGATGGATGGATGAATGGATGGATGGATGGATGGATGGATGGATGGATGGATGGATGGATGGATGGATGGATAGATGGATGGATGGATGGATGGATGGATGGATGGATAGATGGATGGATGGATAGATGGATGGATGGATGGATGGATGGACAAGAAAATATAGATAGATAGATAGATAGATAGATAGATAGATAGATAGATAGATAGACAAGAAGACAGATAGATAGAAAGACAGACAGACAGACAGACAGACAGATAGATAGATAGATAGATAGATAGATAGATAGATAGATAGATAGATGGATGGACAAGAAGATAGATAGATAGAAAGACATGTGGATAGATAGATAGATAGATAGATAGAGAAATAGATAGATAGATAGATAGAGAAATAGATAGATAGATAGATAGATAGATAGATAGATAGATAGACTCCTATATCTCTATATGAGAGAGAGGAGAAAGAGGGAGGGAGAAAGAGACTGAGGCAGAGACAAACAGAGAGAGGGAGGGGAAAAAGAGAAGGACAGAGGAAGGGAGAGAGAGACAGAGAGAGACAGAGAGACAGAGAGAGAGAGAGAGAGAGAGAGAGAGAGGAAGGAGGGAGCTGCAGAAGCTATCAGGTGATTGATTGAGAACAAGAATCCACAGGCTGAAAGCTAAATGGACTCGTCACCTTTTGGAAATCAGGCATTGCCCAGCTTGGTCACAGCTATACACAAAGGGCAAGCAATATGAACTAGTCCTGGGCCATGTAAGAGT
Organism: Monodelphis domestica; assembly: GCF_027887165.1. NCBI lineage: Eukaryota > Metazoa > Chordata > Mammalia > Didelphimorphia > Didelphidae > Monodelphis > Monodelphis domestica. The sequence continues at coordinate 27,374,607 of NC_077229.1, forward strand.
TGAAGATAATTATAAAATTTCTAATAGCTGTGTGACCTTGAGCAATTTAAGTTTTTTGGGGGGCCTCATTTTCCTCATCTTCCAAATAAGAAAGCTGGATTAAAGATGCAAATCTGACCTTATATGTTCCAAGGCCCCTCCTAGACCCAACACCCCCTGTTCTAAATCCGAAGGCTTCTTCTAAATAGCATTCATGCATGCATTACCTTCATTTTACAGATGCAAAAATGCTGTGGGGTGGGTCAGTCTCCCACAGGGGATGGGGTCTTGGAGGTGGGATGGTGTCGGCAGAATGATGGATGGGACACAGTTTTCACATTCAATCCGCAGCACAGGTTTCACAGTATAAACTGCTTCGCCTTGGCTGAGGCCTGACTTTATTTTATACCCTCATGATCACACATCTACTTGGCACACAGTTTCATTCTCAACATACATGTTTCCATGGAACCTAACAACAGACAGGAAGCTTAGGGAGTTAGTCAATGAAACATTGTTGCTAAGGGCAGGATCAGTGGGTAGAATCAACATGACCCAGATATAGGTCAGGGAATTCAGAGCACAGACTTGCTAGAAGTTTTTATGCCTAGAAAAGAAGGTCCTATCTAAGTGGGTATATCAGAATCCCTAGGTTTAATTTTGTAAATGGGCTCTCCTGGTAATATCATGGGGGGGACAGAGTGGGACATCTGTATTAACCCTACAAGCATGTTGCTCTCATCTATTTTTCCTGGGGCTATGTAAGAATAATAATCATAACAATTCCAATAATAAGGGGATGTTAATAAGGAAAGTCCCTTGGAGGGGTTTCAGTGGGTGTTTCCATCCCTCCTGGGGGTTGCTTTGCACTCCACGGTTTCCACATGGACCGTGTCAAACAGCATGGTCTTTCATGGCTCCCAGCACAAAAACTGAGGCCAACAGAGCTGACATAACTTGCCCACAACCACCCAGTTGGTCAGTGTAAAATCAGAGAGACAAGCTCCTTAAGGCCCATTTTAGCTCTAAAATATAAGAAGCAAGACTTTCATAGTAGAAGAACAAACTCAGATCCAGTGTCTTAAAATACAAACTGAGTGTTCTGTCCACCACAGCATGATGTATGTGAAGGGCTGGCTGAAAGGCCCAGGAAACCATTGGGTGCCCTGGACTTATGAATCCTGTCCCTGGCAATTGAGTTTTTGAACCTAAGTGGAAGACTTTACATTGCTCCCTATCCCATTTTGTCTTCTTCAACCCAAGTCAGGGTTCTGGCCCATCAATGCCATTTGGAACCTTGACCATTACTCACTGTGCTAACCAGCCCTTTTAGCTCTGCATTACCTGAAAACATGCCCCACTCAATGGCCTGTGCCATCTCTGTTTTCATCCAAATTACTGGCAAACACGTGAAACAACAGGGAACAGTTTCTTTTTCTCATAAAAGCCCTGTAGTTAAGTACTTTCACCCCCTTTTTATAAAGAAGGAAACTGAGGCACAGCCAGGCCCCCACAGGACCAGGATCCAAAGTCACATTGTCTGACTCCAAGCTCAGTGGTGTTTCCACTCTATTGCACCATCACACAAAGTGTTATCTCAGGGCCTCAAGGGGTCAGAGATGAAGTACTTTCCATTGGCCAAGATGAACCCCAAAGAGGGACCCCCTTTTTGTAGACTCACCACAGAATGAGATGATATGGCTACTGTCTTCATGGACAAACTTCCGGGTCACAGCCTCTTCCATTATCTGTTTTACCTGTGGGACAAAAGGAATTGGGGGAGGAACAAGCATTTTAAACACTTATTATGAGCCAGGTTTCGTGCTAAGTGCTTTTCAGATCTGATATCATTTGACCCTAGGAGGGAGATTCTATTATGAGTGAGGCAGACAAAGTAACTTGTCCAGGATCACACTAGCTAAGTGGCTGAGGTTAAATTTGAACTCGGGTCTTCCTGACTCCAGGTCCAGTGTTCTGTCCACTGTGCTGCCTGGTTCCTTCAAAGGGATACTGAGTAGGAAATGAACAACACGCATCCTCAGAGAGAGACTTTCTTACATTCTCCTGAAAAGAAAAAGGCTTGCTTGCCTTTGCCCAATAGTCTTGGGCAAAATAAAGGGAGAAGAGGGTCGGTCACCTTGAGCCCCTGGGAAATTGGAGTAAGTCAACAAACAGAAAAAGCCTCATCCCTGCCAATCACTGGGGCTTCTGGGTTGGCAAAGTCCTGTAATTCCATTATCTCATTCGAGCCATGCAGCAAATCTGTAAAGTAGGCATTATCTCATTTGACAACTAGGGAAACTGAGGCAGGTAGTAGTGATGTGGCTTAGCTAATCAGTGCCCAAGGTCAGGACCTCCTGGTACCAAGTCTAACTTTATGAATTCAGTTGGGGAAGGGAGGGGAGTTTTTTAGTTATTTAAAGTCAGAAGACCAGGGGGCAGCTGGATGGCTCAGTGGATTGAGAGCCAGGCCTAGAGACATGAGGGCCTGACTTCAAATTTGGACTCAAACACTTCCTACCTGGGTGACCCTGGGTGAGTCACTTAACCCCCATTGCCTAGCCCTTACCTCTCTTCTTCTTGGATCCCATACACAGTATTGATTCTTAAATGGAAGGTAAGGGTTTAAATATAAATAAATAAAAATAAAGTCAGAAGACCATAGTTCAAGTCCTCCCACTGTCACTTAGTACCAATGAGTTCTTGGGTTTAAGGCCTTGGGCTATTTGGAGGGAGCCCCTTAATCTCTGCAAGCCTCAGTTTCCTCATCTGAAAAATGAAAAATGGGCACAGTGGCTTCCAGCTCCTGACCCATGATGTCTTCATTATGTAGCCCCTAAGCCAAGCTTCCCAGAACACACAATGGAAAAATAAGAGCTGGGCAAGGTGGTGCCAGGGTCGAGCTGACCCAGAAGACTCTGAGGAATGAGAATCCTAACAACTCCCATTTTTCTAGCTCTTTACAGCTTAAACAGTTTCTTCACAACTGCCATTGTGAGGTAACTAGGTAAGATCTGTTCTCCCCATTTTAAAGATGAAGAAACTAATGCATATGGGGAGCTGGGACATGGAGCAATGGACAGACAGAGAATACCTCAGACCTCTACTAGCTGTGTCACTCTGGGCAATTCCCTTCCTCTCTCTGGACCTCAGTTTCCCAAATTGTAAAATGAAAAACTGGGTAAAAGGACTTCTGAGGCTCCTTCTCTCCGTAAATCTATGATTCTCTAAAAATGTCCTCCCCCTTTTGGGACCTCAGCATCCTCATCTGTATAATGAGAAGGAGGCTTTGAAAGTCCTTTCTAGATTTAATTAAATTACCTTGGGAAAGTCACTTCACCTTTTGAGCTTGAGTTTCTTCATCTGTTGGGTTATAAAGCCTCTAAAGTCCCTTCCCCACCCCACCCCCAAGAAGAAAAATCCCTTTATTTTCCTCATCTGTCCTCTAAGTTTGCATTAAACTGAAAGATCCTATGCCCAGAGTCATACAGGAGTGTCAGGTAGGATTTGAACCCTAGCCTTGGCTCCTAAGGACTGCTTACACTATCACTATTTCCCAATACTCTTTTTTAAATAAACTATTATCTTCCATCTTAGAATCAATACTATGTATTGGCTTCAAGGCAGAAGAGTGGTAAGGGCTAGGCAATGGAGGTTAAGTGACTTGCCCAGGGTCACACAGCTAGGAAGTATCTGAGGCCAGATTTGAACCTAAGACCTCCCATCTCTAGGCCTGGCTCTCAATCCTTTGAGCCACCCAGTTGACCCTTCCCAATACTCTTAACCATGGGGTTCTGAGAAGAGACCAGAGTCTTAGATCTCTAGGCTAGTGATCTTTGAAATAGGACCATGATTAGGCAGCCTTCAGAAGCTTGGGATGTGAGATTGATCCCATTGTCTCTAGGATAAGCCATTCGGGAACTTGTCTTAAAAGTAACACTCCAATCCATTTCCAAGAAGGTCATTTGACTCACCCAATGCCACATCAACAAAGCTCCCAACCTCGCCTCCTCTCCGTGGAGATCTGCCCCTGAGCTACAACATGGCACCTGTCCAGCCGCGACTCCAGCAAAGTTCACCTTCCCCTCACTGCTGTACCTGCCTCCAGTTCATCTGAGGACTTCAGAAGCCAGGCCTGCCTCAGTGAGGAGGATCTCTGATGAGTAAGAACCCACCTCCACCTCCACCTCCCTTTTCATTTGGTGGGATACAGTGAGTCACCCAAAATGTGGAGCCTCTGGTGGGCTGTGAGATGTATCATGGATCTCATCATGTTATATTTCCATAGGAGCCTGGGGGAAAGAACACTGAGTCTTAACTAGGATCCCAAATCCCAAGACCTCACATTATAAATGTTCTTGGGGGCAATTGGGTGGCTCAGTGGATTGAGAGTCAGGCCTAGAGACAGGAGGTCCTGGGTTCAAATCTGAACACTTCTTAGCGGTGTGAGACTGAGCAAGTCACTTAACCTGGCTGTCTAGCCCTTACTGCTCTTCTGATTTGGAATTGATGAAGGAAGGAAGGAAGGAAGGAAGGAAGGAAGGAAGGAAGGAAGGAAGGAAGGAAGGAAGGAAGGAAGGAAGGAAGGAAGGAAGGAAGGAAGGAAGGAAGGGAGGAAGGAAGGAAGGGAGGGAGGAAGGAGGGAGGGAAGAAGGAGGGAGGAAGGAGGGAAGGAAGGAAGGAAGGAAGGAAGGAAGGAAGGAAGGAAGGAAGGAAGGAAGGAAGGAAGGAAGGAAGGAAGGAAGGAAGGAAGGAAGGAAGGAAGGAAGGAGGGAAGGAAGGAGGGAAGGAGGGAAGGAAGGAAGGAAGGAAGGAAGGAAGGAAGGAAGGAAGGAAGGAAGGAAGGAAGGAAGGAAGGAAGGAAGGAAGGAAGGAAGGAAGGAAGGAAGGAAGGAAGGAAGGAAGGAGGGAGGAAGGAGGGAAGGAAGGAAGGAAGGAATAAAGAAGGAAGGAGGTTCTAGAAAGTCATTTGGTATGGGTAAAGAGTCATTCATTCAATGACTCATTCATTCAACAACCATTTACCAAGTTCCTACTAAGTGCCAGCCTCTGAGCTCCACAATGTAGATAAGGAGACACAAGGAGATCCTGCCCTCAGGGAGCTTACATTCTATTGAGGTGGGGTGGGAGGAAACATACATCATGAAAATTAAATTTAAAACAGATAAAGAGTAATTTCCAGGGGAGATTAGGGGCCAGGGTATCAGAATCTGTGTCCTACATGGAGTAGATAACAACTGAGCTGAGTTTTGAAGGATGCTAAGGATTCTAAGAGGCAAAGGAGGAGAGGAAGAGCATTCCAAGCATGGCAGACTATCAGGGCAAAGGCATGGAGATGGGAGATGACATGTCACATATGAGGAACTGCGAGCAGGTCATTTTGGCTGGGACATCTATTATGTGTAAAGGAGGATAATGTGATATAAACTAAGAAAGGTCAGCATGAGCTAGATTATGAGCTTCAAAATAATAACAATGGAATTTCTATAACCCCTTCTATGAGCCAGACACTGTGCAAAGAGCTCTACAAATATTGATTCTCACAACAACCCTGGAAGATAGGCACTGTTATTATCCCCATTTTACATTTGAAGAAACTGAGGTAAACATTGGTAAGTGACCTACCCAATGGCACATAGCTAGTAAAATGAACTCAGATCTTCCTGACTTAACCACTGTCCTACCTAGCTGCTTCCAAGCCAAACAAGGGGTTTGTATTTTATTCTAGAGACAAGAAGGAGCTATCAGAGTTTACTGAGCAAGGGAACAACCTGGTCATACTGGGCTTTTGTTGGCCCTTCAGATGGACTGGAGGAGGGAGAATGGATGTGGGTAGAACAAGTAACAAAGCAATTGCAATGAACCAGGAGAGGGGCAATCAGACCCTGACCAATGTTTGAGGCAAGAGAAGGGGATGGAAATGAGAAGTGCGGCATAGCGTGAAAGCAGACTCAACCGTTTGTACGTGATGGATGAAGAAGGAAAGACTGGAGGTTGGCTCCAAGGCTGTCATCCCAGGGGTGACTAGAAGAAGGATTGATGCCCTTGAGAGAAAAGGGGAAGTCTAGAAGAAGGGGGGTAGAGGAGGGAGGGGCACGGGTTTAGGGTTAGTGGTGGTAGGGATGCAGAGACACAAAAGCATGGGATTTTCAGCCAGTGGTATTTGGTTTGTCACTGAGACTCTGGGCTCACCCCGTTACATGGGACTCCCAGGCAGTGCTTGTGTGGGGCTGGTCCCATTTCCACTAGCACTGATGTCCCAGGACCAGACAGGCTCCTTTCCAAATTGGAGGCAGGGAACCCCAGGGCTCCATCTGTGTCCTCAACTAGTTACCATCTCTACAACAATGTGGCCAAGATTACTGTCCCTGGAATAAGAAAAATATCAAATATGATCTCATTTAATCATCCCAACAACCATGGGAGGTTGGAAGAGGAAGTGCTATTATTATTATCATCCCCAATTTACAGATGAGAAAACTGAGGCAGATTGAGGTGAAGTGATTCTTCTCCAGGCTTCCATTTTCACATCTGTAAAATAAGAGAGTTGGACTCAATGGCCTCTAAGGTTCCTTCCAGCTGCAGATCTAGAGTCCTGTAGTCCTTTGAAAGGCAATTAAATCAGACCAATGAACATTTCTATGGCCTCTACTATGGACAAGGACCCCTGCCCGAGCCTCTCTGCAAAACCACAGCCCCATCAGGCCATACTTCTGATGCATTCATCCCAGGAGAAGGAGCTAGGAATTGCAGAAGGAGTCTCCAGGCTACCCAATAAAAGCAGGTGGTCATCTACAGGTCCGGGCATCCACAGTGAAGACAGCTGCCTCTAGCCTGAGCAAACAACCAGCCAGGCTCCCCTTTGGTCCAAGCTTCCTGGCCTTCTCCCAGGACTCCCTTTCCTCTCCTCCTTTATGAGAAAAGAGTGTGTGAGCCAGTGTTTGTGTGTTATCCAATTAACCAGGAACCTAGCAGGAAGCAGTTTGTGGGCTTGTTCCAGATGTTCCTTCTTCAATGAAGCTGGAGAGAATGGGAAAAGGAGGAGGGGAGGAGGGGAGGGTGGGGCCCTGGGAGCAGAAAAACAGAAAGAATGACATCAAACAGCAGACCCCTGAGGAGAGGATGGGGCTGGATTTAGGGCTCTAAAAGAGTAGCCTAGAGCAGAGAGACTTTAGAACAAAGAATGCAGAGGGTGGGTTGGAGATTTAGAACATGGAATGTCAGAGCTGGGAGGGCTTTAGAACAGAGGCTATCAAAGCTGGAAGGGAGCTTAAAACATGGAATGTCAGAGCTGGGAAAGCCTTATAACAGACTATTCTGGAAAGAGTCTTAGAACATGGAATGTTAAAGCTAGGAAGGGCTTTAGAACCAAGAATATCAAAGCTGGCAGAGTCTTAAAACAGACTATCCTGTGAGGGGTCTTAGAACTGAGAATATCAAAGCTGGAAGGGGGCTTAGAACAAGGAATGCCAGAGCTAGGAGAGCCTTACAAAAGACTATTCTGGCAGGAATCTTAGAACATGGAATATCAAAGCTAGGAGGGGCTTTAGAACCAAGAATATCAAAGAAGGGAGAGCATTAGAACAGACTATTCTGGCAGGAATCTTAGAATATGAAAAGTCAAAGCTGGGAGGGGCTTTAGAACCAAGAATATCAAAGATGGGAGAGCATTAGAACAGACTATTCTGGCAGGAATCTTAGAATATGAAAAGTCAAAGCTGGGAGGGGCTTTAGAACCAAGAATATCAAAGATGGGAGATCATTAGAACAGACTATTCTGGCAGGAATCTTAGAATATGGAAAGTCAAAGCTGGGAGGGGCTTTAGAACCAAGAATATCAAAGATGGGAGAGCATTAGAACAGACTATTCTGGCAGGAATCTTAGAATATGAAAAGTCAAAGCTGGGAGGGGCTTTAGAACCAAGAATATCAAAGATGGGAGAGCATTAGAACAGACTATTCTGGCAGGAATCTTAGAATATGAAAAGTCAAAGCTGGGAGGGGTTTTAGAACCAAGAATATCAAAGATGGGAGAGCATTAGAACAGACTATTCTGGCAGGAATCTTAGAATATGAAAAGTCAAAGCTGGGAGGGGCTTTAGAACCAAGAATATCAAAGATGGGAGAGCATTAGAACAGACTATTCTGGCAGGAATCTTAGAATATGAAAAGTCAAAGCTGGGAGGGGCTTTAGAACCAAGAATATCAAAGATGGGAGAGCATTAGAACAGACTATTCTGGCAGGAATCTTAGAATATGAAAAGTCAAAGCTGGGAGGGGTTTTAGAACCAAGAATATCAAAGATGGGAGAGCATTAGAACAGACTATTCTGGCAGGAATCTTAGAATATGGAAAGTCAAAGCTGGGAGGGGCTTTAGAACCAAGAATATCAAAGATGGGAGAGCATTAGAACAGACTATTCTGGGAGAGGTCTTGGAATATGAAAAGTCAAAGCTGGGAGGGGCTTTAGAACCAAGAATATCAGAGCTAGAAGAGGCCTGAGAACAAGGAATGTCAGGACTGAGAGGGAAGTTAGAACATAGTGTTGGAGCTGGGACAACATATGACATGAAGAACTTTTTAACACCAACCTTGGAGCCAATGGCCTGATACATTCCCCAGCGCATTCGCTGTCCAGCCTCCAGTGGCAGGTCTCTCTTCCCTTCTGCCTAAAGCCTGATCCCACAGTACTGTTAGATAGACTTGGAATCCAACTCCAAATCAGTTTAACCACAGGCTAGACTCAGCCTGAAAGAAGCTGCTGACTATTTCCCATCTCCCTCCTGCTCTTAGAGAAGCAATGGCACTCGAGCCCTTGGCCCTCCAATCCCCACCAATGCCCATGATCCCAGGGAGGCGGCCATCTGGCCTCCACCCCTCAGGAGAAGGTCCAAAGTAGGTTACTCCACAGGCTGTCTGGCTCCCTCCTCCACACTAGGAAATGGGTTTGTGCTGAGCCCCATCTGTTGTTGCCAGAAAGGACAATGTGACCTTCAAGGAGAAGCATGCTAGCCCTTCTCCAAAGGGGAACTTAATGAGGAGTCAGGCATCCTGGGTTCCAGCCCCAACTCTGCCCCTCTGTGACCCACAGAGTGTACTTGAAGAAGTCATTTCTCAGCTTGGAGGCTCGGTCCTAGAGGATGGGTTGGGCCCAGTAGTCTTGAAAGTCTCCCCTCCAGCTCTGCCATTTGCAGTGCTAAGCTCCCTCCCAGCTCGGATCACCTCTTTTCTGACTCAAGCCAAGCTCCCCTGCCCCCTCAAGGGCCAGGGCCATGGCCAGGGCAGATGATTGAATTTCTGGACCCACATTCTGCTCATTGTTCATTCACTGACTTGCTGGATAACCTTGAATGATTCACTCTGAACCTCCACCCCCTCAACAGTCCTAAGCCATCTGTAAAATGGCAAACATTCCCATCTCTCCTCTCCCAAGACAGTAAAGAGGCTGCTGAAAGTGCTCTACATACTGTTTTATTAAGATTCCATTGTAGTCCTCATAATAAATAACCTGCTCAGCTTAGATGGCATGATACCCTATTGTATAGAAGAGGCACAGAGAGGTCAGACTTCTTCCCTGAGGTCACCCAGTGCACTGGAATGATTATAAGAAATGAACCCTTGAGGGCAGCTGGGTGGCTCAGTGGATTGAGAGCCAGGCCCAGAGACCAGGAGGCTCTAGGTTCAAATCTGGCCTCAGATACTTCCTAGCTGAGTGACCCTGGACAAGTCACTTAATTAACCCCCATTGCCTAGCCCTTATCACTCTTCTGCCTTGTAACCAATATACAGTATTGATTCTAAGATGGAAGGTGAATATTTAAAAAACAAACAAACAAGAAATGAACTCTTTCCCCCTGCCTGCCTAAACATGCTAGTTGCAAGGTCTCCATGCCAATCCAGCAAGGTGCCATAGTCCCATCAGCTCATGAATACCTGCCCGCATCCAAAAACTGTTTCTCCAACTTGAACCCAGACAGGAAAGAATGACTCACAAGACTCCTTTGAGAGGCTTTGCCAGTGCTAGTCTGTCTCCATGGCAAAGTTACACACACACACACACACACACACACACACACACACACACACACACACACACACACAACACAGCTTCAGACCATCCCATTGTTTTAAATGTAATTCAAGGGCAGACACAGGAGGGAGTCAGGGAAGGGCAGAAGGAAAACTGGGGGAAACAGGGAGGAAAAGAAATGGGCTTCTGGGAAGAAATCAAGGCTGGAACAAAATCTCACAGTACAGTAAGATTTCTATAAAGCCCAGGAATGGAGGAGGATCCTAATTCAGTCATGTCCCAAGTCAATTATGGGAAAGCAGTTGTCTTCTTTTGAAGGATACTTGCAAGATTGCCTCTCTTTAACCTGCCCCCTGGTAGAGGTCCTCAATCGGGCAGACCCTGATGCTCTCCAGAAGTGACTGAATTTGGGGCCATATCACGTGGGCTCTAACCCCTGGGCTTACTCACTGGGTGACCTTACAGAATTGTTAACATTTATGTGAGTGTTTTAGGGTTTGCAAAATGCATCTATACTCACAAAAACTGTATAAGGGAAGTGTTATTATTAAACACATTTTATAGGTTAGGAAACTGAGGCAGACAGCAATTAAGTGGCTTGCCCAGGGTCACATAGCAATAAATATCTGAGAGAACTTAGCACTTTCTGACTCCAGATCAGAAATCTATCTACTCTACAACCTAGCTGCCTGAAAGAATTCTATTTCCTCTGGAGATTTCAACTGTTTAATATCAAAGGAGAAAGTTGAATTTGGCAGCCTCCTAGATCCCATCTAGATCTAGGTCTATGGTTCTCTCTTCAACATAAGTAAACTAAAAATCTAGAGAAATAATGGGTTTTCCTAAGGCCAGACATGTAGCAAGCCACTAAAAATCATTCAGGTTCCTTTAGGTTCCAAAATTCTCTATTCCAAGGTCCCTTCCAGCTCTAACATTTTATAATTTAAGTTTATTTCCAGTTCTGACATACTGTGTTGGAAGGTCTATCCAGAATGATATTCTATGTCATAAACTCCACTCCAATTGATATTCTCTGTCCTGAGTCCCTCCAAACTCTGGCTTTCTCTGGTCTAAGGTCCCTCTTGCCTCTGGCATTCTCTATTCCAAGGTCCCTCCAAACTCTGGCATTCTCTGTTCTAAGGTCTCTCTTGCCTCTGGCATTCTCTGTTCTAAGGTCTCTCTTGCCTCTGGCATTCTCTATTCCAAGGTCCCTCCAAACTCTGGCATTCTCTGTTCTAAGGTCTCTCTTGCCTCTGGCATTCTCTATTCCAAGGTCCCTCCAAACTCTGGCATTCTCTGTTCTAAGGTCCCTCTTGCCTCTGGCATTCTCTATTCCAAGGTCCCTCCAAACTCTGGCATTCTCTGTTCTAAGGTCTCTCTTGCCTCTGGCATTCTCTATTCCAAGGTCCCTCCAAACTCTGGCATTCTCTGTTCTAAGGTCTCTCTTGCCTCTGGCATTCTCTATTCCAAGGTCCCTCCAAACTCTGGCATTCTCTGTTCTAAGGTCTCTCTTGCCTCTGGCATTCTCTATTCCAAGGTCCCTCCAAACTCTGGCATTCTCTGTTCTAAGGTCCCTCTTGCCTCTGGCATTCTCTATTCCAAGGTCCCTCCAAACTCTGGAATTCTCTGTTCTAAGGTCTCTCTTGTCTCTGGCATTCTCTATTCCAAGGTCCCTCCAAACTCTGGCATTCTCTGTTCTAAGGTCCCTCTTGCCTCTGGCATTCTCTATTCCAAGGTCCCTCCAAACTCTGGCATTCTCTGTTCTAAGGTCCCTCTTGCCTCTGGCATTCTCTATTCCAAGGTCCCTCCAAACTCTGGCATTCTCTGTTCTAAGGTCCCTCTTGCCTCTGGCATTCTCTATTCCAAGGTCCCTCCAAACTCTGGCATTCTCTGTTCTAAGGTCTCTCTTGCCTCTGGCATTCTCTATTCCAAGGTCCCTCCAAACTCTGGCATTCTCTGTTCTAAGGTCCCTCTTGCCTCTGGCATTCTCTATTCCAAGGTCCCTCCAAACTCTGGCATTCTCTGTTCTAAGGTCTCTCTTGCCTCTGGCATTCTCTATTCCAAGGTCCCTCCAAACTCTGGCATTCTCTGTTCTAAGGTCTCTCTTGCCTCTGGCATTCTCTATTCCAAGGTCCCTCCAAACTCTGGCATTCTCTGTTCTAAGGTCCCTCTTGCCTCTGGCATTCTCTATTCCAAGGTCCCTCCAAACTCTGGCATTCTCTGTTCTAAGGTCTCTCTTGCCTCTGGCATTCTCTATTCCAAGGTCCCTCCAAACTCTGGCATTCTCTGTTCTAAGGTCTCTCTTGCCTCTGGCATTCTCTATTCCAAGGTCCCTCCAAACTCTGGCATTCTCTGTTCTAAGGTCTCTCTTGCCTCTGGCATTCTCTATTCCAAGGTCCCTCCAAACTCTGGCATTCTCTGTTCTAAGGTCCCTCTTGCCTCTGGCATTCTCTATTCCAAGGTCCCTCCAAACTCTGGCATTCTCTGTTCTAAGGTCCCTCTTGCCTCTGGCATTCTCTATTCCAAGGTCCCTCCAAACTCTGGCATTCTCTGTTCTAAGGTCCCTCTTGCCTCTGGCATTCTCTATTCCAAGGTCCCTCCAAACTCTGGCATTCTCTGTTCTAAGGTCCCTCTTGCCTCTGGCATTCTCTATTCCAAGGTCCCTCCAAACTCTGGCATTCTCTGTTCTAAGGTCTCTCTTGCCTCTGGCATTCTCTATTCCAAGGTCCCTCCAAACTCTGGCATTCTCTGTTCTAAGGTCCCTCTTGCCTCTGGCATTCTCTATTCCAAGGTCCCTCCAAACTCTGGCATTCTCTGTTCTAAGGTCTCTCTTGCCTCTGGCATTCTCTATTCCAAGGTCCCTCCAAACTCTGGCATTCTCTGTTCTAAGGTCCCTCTTGCCTCTGGCATTCTCTATTCCAAGGTCCCTCCAAACTCTGGCATTCTCTGTTCTAAGGTCTCTCTTGCCTCTGGCATTCTCTATTCCAAGGTCCCTCCAAACTCTGGCATTCTCTGTTCTAAGGTCCCTCTTGCCTCTGGCATTCTCTATTCCAAGGACCCTCCAAACTCTGGAATTCTCTGTTCTAAGGTCCCTCTTGCCTCTGGCATTCTCTATTCCAAGGTCCCTCCAAACTCTGGAATTCTCTGTTCTAAGGTCTCTCTTGCCTCTGGCATTCTCTATTCCAAGGTCCCTCCAAACTCTGGCATTCTCTGTTCTAAGGTCTCTCTTGCCTCTGGCATTCTCTATTCCAAGGTCCCTCCAAACTCTGGCATTCTCTGTTCTAAGGTCTCTCTTGCCTCTGGCATTCTCTATTCCAAGGTCCCTCCAAACTCTGGCATTCTCTGTTCTAAGGTCCCTCTTGCCTCTGGCATTCTCTATTCCAAGGTCCCTCCAAACTCTGGCATTCTCTGTTCTAAGGTCCCTCTTGCCTCTGGCATTCTCTATTCCAAGGTCCCTCCAAACTCTGGCATTCTCTGTTCTAGGGTTCCCTCCACCCAGAGTTCAGTAACCAAAGGAAGTAAATTGCAAGTCTCCTGTGAGACTGTGAGAGGGCATCAAGCCAATGGACTCTGGTCCTCTTCTCCAAATAGTCTGTGAAGGCTCATTAAAAGAGATCGTGGCAAAGATAAAAAACAAGACCCAATTCCCCATTTATTTGCCGAGCACTTCTCCACAGAAAGATATTGGTCTCCTTCCTTAAGAACTCTCCATTTCAGTTGAGGGCAACAATGACCAGAGATCAGGAAAGTTCCTAGGCTGCCCTGGGAGCTGTCCGATCAGCACTCACAGGGTCCCTGGCCCAGATCAAAGAGCCCTTCAGTGGCAGCCCAGTAGGACAGCTAAGGTCAGAAGTCCCAGTTGGCTCAGAGAGGGACAAATTCGGAGAGAAGGGGCCTGGACTTGGGGAGCCTAGGAAGATAGATAGTACTCTCTCTCTTACTGGACATTTCCTAACAAAGTCTGGATGGCAACCTGTGATTTGGTTATTGATTGGGGGATTTTCTTTAGTTACAAAAGGGGTCCCTGAATTTTTTTCCAAGTCTGACAGTCTGTGATTCTGGACCCAGAGAGATCTGAGTTATAATCTCCCTTCTGATACTTATTAGTTGGCGCAATCCTCTCTAAGACTTCACCTACAAAATCAGGATGATAACCCCTCTGTACCAAGACATCACAGGGTCATTCTGAGGCTCACATGGCATAATACATACCATGTAAACATAAAGTACTACATAAATATCATAAAGGATGAGAGAGAGGTGATGGGAAGCAGCTGTCAGATTCAGAGATAAGCAATTGGAGTGATTAAAGTTCTTTGTCTTTAAGATGAAGTCTTCCAGGTTCCTTCCAGCTCTAAAATCTATGATCATTGATAATAATGGAAGGAAGAGCCTCTGTAGCTAAAGCATTCCTGGTAACAAGCTCTTGATGTGTTCATTTGGGGCCAGCAGCTAAGGCTGGGTGGATGGGGGAGACAGACCCAAAAGAGCAAAGAATGGCTGGACATCCAAAGTTTAGCGTACCAAGGCTGTCTGCCCCCTGATTGGCTCAGAGAGTCAGAGCTGTCCCCATCCTCAAGGCCCCAACCAGACCAAAGTTACTTGGTGTTGCTAAGCAGCAGCCTAAGAAGGTTCCTGCTCCCCTACCTCGGGTTTATTTGTCTAGGAAAGTAAAGGCATCATAAAGTGATAAAGGGATGGAGTCCCAGGAAGGGAAGATGAGCCAGGTGGTGAGGAAGATGAGAAATGACACAAGCAGAAACAAGACAATAATAAGGTCTGATGTTCCTCTAGCAGACACAGAAGGAATGAGTTTGATTGGACCAGTGAGGCAGTGGTGGAGAACACAGGGAGTTTACATTAAATAGCTAAGATAGGGCCAGTTCTGAGTTGGCAGGGACCTCAAAGGGCATCTAATTCAGCTTGTTCCTGAATAGGAAGCACCCTGACAGGATCAGAGATTTAGAGCTTGAAGGAACCTTAGAACCTCCTCATTTCACAGATGAGTAAACTGAGGCACAGAGAAATCATATGGCTTCCTTAGGGTCACATAACTAGGGAGTGTCTAAGGCAGCATTCCGACTCAGGAAGATGATTTACTGGCAGACCTCCCACCAAGCCCAATTCAAGTCCAACCACCTTCCAAGGAAGTTCGTTCCCTTTGGGGCAACTTTGAGTTGTTTGAAAGGGTTTTTCCCCCAGAAGCAAGTCTAAGCCTACCTCTTTGTGACTTCCCTCCATAGACCCTATTTCTGCCCTCTAGACCCAAACAAAACAATCCCTCTCAAATGTGAAAACACCCCAAATACTTAAAGATGGCTAGCTTAAGTCTTCTCTTGTCCAAGTTAATCTTCCTGACTTCCCAGGTAGTCAACTAACCAAATTTAACAAAGCAGGGATTTTTTCTTCTTTCAAAACCATTTACTTTCCATCTAAGACAAATGGGAAAGGGCTAAGCAAATGTGGTCAAATCACTTACCCAGGGTCACACAGAGAGGTGTCTGAGACCAGAAATGAACCCAGGTCCTGTGGACTCCAGACCTGGTGTTCTATCAATATACTATGCCACCTAATTGCCCCAGAACAGACCTTCTTCAAAAAAAAAATTGGAACATAGATCTAGAGCTAAGAAGGACCTCAGAGGCCATCTAAGCCATTTAAAAGATGTGGAAATTAACATCTAGGGAAGTAAAGGCCCTTAATCAAGGTCACGTAGAAATTTAAACCTAAGTCCTCACCCCAGAGCCAATTGTTTTTCTCTCTGGTCTCACATTGGAGTAGCTCAATACATAAAACCTAAGTATTTATCATGACTGATGGGATCAACTATTCCAATGTGCCATTCCACCTACTACCTCCATGCATTTGCACAAGCTGTACCCTATGCCTGAAATGTAAGATCTCTTTTTGTTCTTCAAATTCTTTATCTTCTTCCAGAGCTTATCACAGCAGACAACACAGTGTGGTGGATACAGTTCAGAACTTGGAGTCAGGAGTCTAGTGTCCTAATCTTGCTTCTGACACTTGCTAGCTATATAATCCTATGAAGTTATTTTGCCTTTCAGAACTCAGTTTTTCCTCATGTGCAAAATGGGAAAACAATACCTGTTCCACCTCACTGAATCATTGCAAGGAAGACACTTGGTAAACTTTAGTGCCTCAGTTTTCTCAAGTGCAACATGAAGAAAATAATACTTGTTCCACCTACCTGACCATTGTAAGGAAGGTACCAGGTAAACTTTGCAGTTCCATGGAAATGTAAATTCTTCTCTCTCTCTCTCTCTCTCTCTCTCTCTCTCTCTCTCTCTCTCTCTCTCTCTCTCTCTCTCTCTCTCTCTCTCTCTCTCTCTCTCTCTCTCTTCCTCTCTCTCTCTCTTCCTCTCTCTCTCTCCTCTCTCTCTCCCTCTCTCTCTCCCTCTCTCTCTCCCTCTCTCTCTCTCTCTCTCTCTCTCTCTCTCTCTCTCTCTCTCTCTCTCCCTCTCCCTCTCTCTCTCTCCCTCTCTCTCTCCCTCCCTCTCTCTCTCCCTCTCTCTCTCCCTCTCTCTCTCCCTCTCTCTCTCTCCCTCTCTCTCCCTCTCTCTCTCTCCCTCTCTCTCCTCTCTCTCTCTCTCTCTCTCTCTCTGTCTCTGTCTGTCTCTGTCTCTCTCTCTCTCTCTCTCTGTCTCTCTCCCCACTTCAGACTGGATACTCTGGCCAATTATTCCTTTGCTACCTTTATTCCTTAATTATACTTACTGATGAACATATTGTCTCTCCCCAGTAGGATAGAGGTCCTTAAAGGGAAGAACTATTGTACTTGTGACTTTGTGTCATCCTGCCTAGTACCCATCCCAGCACCTAATTCAATTTTGGTCTGGTTCTTAGAATAAGAGAATCAGAGAGTCACAACTAGAAGGGACCTCACAGAGAGTGTCTAGTAAAACATTACCCCCATTTTATAGAAGAGGAAACTGAGACTTATGGGGGAAATGACTTATCAAAAGTCACTCAGGTGGTAAGTGGTAGAGGCACTATTTGAACTCAGATACTTAGACTAAATCTAGTACTCTTTCTTCTGTACCTTGTTGAGAGGTTAAATAATTTGCCTAGCATCTACCAGCTAGTATAGGTTAGGAGTCAAGTACGCAGTATCTACAATATCTTGCAGTCTTGTCATCTTATACACAGAATTAGACCATCATAGAGATTCAGAGCTAGAAGAGGGTGTCAATGGGACTATAACTCTATTTTCCAGAAGAGAAACAGAGACTCAGAGATGTCAAATGGTAGTTCAACCAGTCAGCAAAGCAAAGTAGGGTCTATCAGCTGGACTGAGAGTCATAGGACCTGTGTTCAAATCTTGCCGTGACTTATCACCTGGATGACCTTTGACAAGTTATTTCCCCTCTCTTGGCCTCAGTTTCCCTCTCTATAAAATGGGGGAGGGTGTATTAGATGATCTCTCTGAGGTCCTTCCTAGCTCTAGCTGTCATCCTATGATTCTAAGAACCAGACAAAAATTGAATTAGGTTCTGGGCTAGGTGCTTTGACTCTGGAGTCAAAGAATTTACTTTGAAATCCTGACTCTGACATTTCCTATTTCTGTGATCTTGGACAAGTCACTTAAACTCATTGGGTCTCATCTGAAAAATGGGAGAAGGTTGAACTGAATTGCCTCTGAGGTCCCTTTCAGGTCAAACTTATGTTCCTATGTCTTTGAATGAGTCATTTAGATTCTTCCATCCTCAGTTTCCCTCTAGGCAAATTAAGGAGGTTGGACCACAAAGCCTCTGAGATCTTTTTCAGCACTAAATCTATAGTTCTATTACTCTGGCCAAATAATATTGATTCTCTGCATCTCATAAAATAAAAGGGTTGGACTAGATGGTCTTTAAGGTCCCCTTCCTGCTCTAGAGCTAGTATCCTAAGTGCTGGAGGCAGAATTTGAACTCAGACCCTTAATCCATGGTTTTAGAATTGAGTTGAGCCAGCTCTTCTGCCACTCAGTCTCACTGTGCCCTCTACTTTGTTGCTGTGGCTATGCTCAGAGCTGGGGAGGTCAGAGTTGCTTCCTGACTAATAATTCCCAGGGACACAGCCGCCCTCCCCAACCCCCCATGCTGGGAGGGACTTCTGGAGAGCCAGCTCTGGCCAAGATCTCATCTCTCCAGCTCAGGAGCCACCTTCCTGCCTGGAATACTAACAGGGCTGGCTTTGCAAGGCTCCAGGGCCATGGGAAGGGGGGGATACTGGCTCCTTCCCCATCTCAGGCCCTAATCTTCTCATTACCGGGCTCTCTGGCTCCCTTCCTGCGCTCTCCACACAAGGTTCTCTCTACCTGCCTCAAACTGCTTCCTCTTCCCTCACTCTCCAGCTTCCCTCCCCATAGGGATAAGTGAATCATCTCCTTCCAGCCCAGCAAAGTGGCCAGATGACGGTGCTGGAGTGCTTGGGGGATGGGGTGCCTGTAGGATGGCAGAATAAGAGACAGACTGAGAGACAGAGGGACAGAGACAGAGCACAGAGACAAAGAGAGATAGAGACAGAGAGACAGAACCAGAGAGCAGAGACAGAGCACAGAGACAAAGAAAGAGCAGAGAGATAGAGCCAGAGAAATAGAGAGCAGAGATATAGAGCCCGAGAGAAAGAGAAAGCAGAGACAGAGCACAGAGACAAAGAGAGAGAGCAGAGACAGAACCAGAGAGCAGAGACAGAGAGAGAGAGAGAGAGAGAGAGAGAGAGAGAGAGAGAGAGAGAGAGAGAGATGAAGAGCAGAGAGACAGAACCAGAGAGCAGAGACAGAGCACAGAGACAAAGAAAGAGCAGAGATAGAGCCAGAGAAACAGAGAGCAGAGATATAGAGCCCGAGAGAAAGAGAAAGCAGAGACAGAGCACAGAGACAAAGAGAGAGAGCAGAGACAGAACCAGAGAGCAGAGACAGAGCACAGAGAGAAAGAGAGAAACAAAGAGCAGAGACAAAGAAAGAGCAGAGAGATAGAGCCAGAGAAACAGAGAGCAGAGATATAGAGCCCGAGAGAAAGAGAAAGCAGAGACAGAGCACAGAGACAAAGAGAGAGAGAGCAGAGACAGAACCAGAGAGCAGAGACAGAGCACAGAGAGAAAGAGAGAAACAAAGAGCAGAGACAAAGAAAGAGCAGAGAGATAGAGCCAGAGAAACAGAGAGCAGAGATATAGAGCCAGAGAGAAACAGAAAGCAGAGAAAGAGCAGAGAGAGAGGGGGGGAGGGGGGGGAGAGAGAGAGAGCAGAAAGAGCCAGAGAGAGATGGAGAGCAGAGACAGAACCAGAGAGCAGAGACAAAGAGAAACAGATCTAGAGAGATGGAGAGCAGAGAGACAACCAGAAAGCAAAAATAAAGTTAGAGTCAAAGAGAGAGCAGAGAGCTAGAACCAGAGACAAAAAGCAGAGGCAGAATCAGAGAGCAAAGACAGGGATAGCAGAGAGATAAAGAAAGAACAGAAAACAGAGAGACAGAACTAGAAAGCAAAGACGGAGAACAGAAAGACAGAACCAGAGAGAAAAAGAGCAGAGAGACAGATGCTCCTTTTCATTTCTACCTACTGCCTTCCTTAGCTTCTTTTATTAAGTCCCAGCTACAATCTCAACTGACACATAGTAGGCGCTTAAACAAAGTGTATTGATTGATTTTGCATTTCCAGTACTTAGCACAGTGCCTGACACATAGTAGGCACTTAAACAATATTTCTTCACTGACTTTTTTCCCTAGTTCTTCGCATAGTGCCTGGCACATAGTAGGGACTTAATCAAGGCTTCCTGATTCATTGATTGATTGACTATGGGCAAGTCATTGAATTTTGCTCCCTTAGCTGTAAAACAGGAATGCTAATACCCCTGGAATTCTGCTTCCTCGATTATTATGAGAGCCAGATGAGCCGGCTTCAATAAAAGCCCCTGTAAACACGAGAGCTGTCCCCATCATTATTGTCACCATCGCCATCACTTATTAAATTAGTATTTGTTGAACTGAACTGACTTGCCTCAGTCTGGCTCAAACCCAGCAGTATTTATGGCATCTTTGCCACGTGTGGGTGTGGGGGAGGCGGGAGGTGGAGAGCAAACCAGGCCGCTCTCTTCCCTGGCAGTCTGGGAGCACGGCTCTCCGGAAGTTAATGAAAGGCTGGCCACCCCCATGTCAGGAGAGAGAGGAAATTAAAAAACGATGATTAATACAGAGAGCAGGTAAGTCTGAGACAGCAGAGAAGCCTCCTCATAACACTGGGATGTGGCTGGGGGAGTAAAGATGTGGGGCTGTCTCTGGGAGAGGCTCCTGAATCTGGAGTCAGGGGATGTGGGTTCAAATCCTAATCTTGCCGCTTACTAACTATGGGATTTTCTCTGAGTCTCAGTTTCCCCTACTGTCAAATGAAGGGAAAGGACCAGATTCTCCTTAAGTTCCCTAAATCATCTGTCCCTGCAAAATTGCTATCAGAGATGTCTTGAGAGTGAAAGAAACAGATTCTTGGAACAGGCGAATATGGGAGAAATCCAAATTGTCTTAAAACAATCTGTGTTCCTTCGACATTCTGCTTTAAGAGTATTTCATGAAAGAATGAATAAAGGGCTAGATTTTAAGCCATAAACGCACACTCATATTCTTCCCCAGATACCTCTTCAGGAAAAGTAACTTAACTTCTTCCCCCCATATCAGCAAAATAGAGAAAATTAATGAAGCAGCTGGTGGCAAAGTGGATAGAGAGAGACAGGAAGAATCAGAAAGATCTGAGTTCAAATGCAGCCTCAGATACTTACTAGCTGCATGACCCTGGGCAAATCACTCCTGTTTGCCTCAGTTGCCCCAGCTGTAAAATGGGAATAATAATAGCACCTACCTTCCAGGGTTGTTGTAAGGATCAAATGAGATAATCCTTGTAAAAGTTAGCATAGTGCCTGGCACATAGTAAGCACAATATTTAAAAAATTTTTTAAACCCTCACCTTCTATCTTACAATCAATAGTGGGTATTGGCTCCAGGGAAGAAGAGCAGTAAGGGCTAGGCAATGGGGGTCAAGAGACTTGCCCAAGGTCACACAGCTAAGAGACCAGACTGGACCAGACTCCCATCTCCAGACTTGGCTCTCTTTATACTGAGCCACCTAGCTGTCCCTACACTGTGTAAATGTTAGTTATTATAAATAATCTCTCAGGGTTATTGTAACGATCAAAGTAAGATAATATGTACAAAGCATGTTGCAAATCTGAAACAACAGGAGCCAGAGAACAAATTTCTTCTCCATCCCTTTCTCTCTTCTCACTCAGCCACCATAGCTCAAGCCTTCGTCACTCCTTTCCTGAACTATGGCAATGGTCCCCTCCTTTGATCTGAATTTTTAGGGATACATTTGGCCTCTCTATCATTACATTTTTTGAATATTTTCTTCCCTTCTACCCAGAGTCCTCCCTTAGAACAAAAAGCAAAAAGGAGAAAAGAAATTGGTCCAGCAAAACCAATCAAGCTATCAACTGTTATCTGAGAATAGATTTAGGTTCCCTACCCACAGTCTCCATCTCTGCACAGGGTACATTTGAGCAAGTCTTCCAGAGCCAAGCGCAGTCCCATAATATTGCCATTCAATCATTCTCAGTTGTGTCCAATTCTTTATGAGCCCATTTGGCATTTTCCTGGCAAAGACACTGGAGGAGTTTGCCATTTCTTCTCCACTTCATTTTATAGATGAGGAAACTGAGGCAAGCAGAGTTAGGTGACTTGCCCAGGGTCACACAGCTAAGATACTAGAGTGGTTTGCCATTTCCTTCTCTAATTCATTTTACAGATGAGGAAACTGAGGCAAACAGAGTGGCACACGGGTAATAAGAGTCTGAAGTCAAATTTAAACTCAGATCTACCTGCCTTCCAGACATGGTGCTCTATCCAGTATATCCAGCTATCCCATGTTCTTATAAGGATAACTCTCCTCTTTTGTACCATTTCCAACTCACCTTCCACACAGTGGCTAATAGAAACTTCCTAAGGAACGAGTCTTCCCATGTCAGTCTCTTTCCCTAATAAGCCTTCAGTGACTTCCCAGTACCCCAGAAGATGAGCACAAAGTCTCCAGTCTGGCATTGAAGGACATCCACAACCTAGTTCCCATAGGCTTACGGTCTTAATAAATTTAAGTCATTATTGTTGAAATCAGGACTTAAGTGAATAGTTCAATAGTTTTTTCACTTTGTCACAAAAGGCCCTTTTAAAGAAGACTGTTGTTGCTGTTTTTAAACTTTACCTTTTGTCTTAGAGTCAATACTGTGAATTGGTTCTAAAGCAGAAAAGCAGTAAGAGCTAGGCAATGGTGGTT
Organism: Monodelphis domestica; assembly: GCF_027887165.1. Taxonomy (NCBI): domain Eukaryota; kingdom Metazoa; phylum Chordata; class Mammalia; order Didelphimorphia; family Didelphidae; genus Monodelphis; species Monodelphis domestica. The sequence goes on from NC_077229.1 coordinate 27,396,931, forward strand.
AAGTGACTTGCCCAGGGTCACCCTGGCAATGTCTGAATCCAGATTTGAACCCAGGACCTCCCATCTCTAAACCTGGCTCTCAATCCACTGAGCCACCTAGCAGCCCCCTTAAAGCAGAATGTAGAAGGAGTACTGAGATTGTTTTATGCCAGTTGGGTCTCTCCTCTTATTTGCCTATTTCAAGAATCTAATTTCTTTCATCCTCAAGGATGATCCGGTAGCAGCAATTTCACAGGCTTCTAAAATTCAGGAACTTTAAGGATCATTTCATTCCCTGCATTTTACAGTAGGGGAAACTGAGGCTCAGAGGTCACATAGCTCGTAAGTGGCAGAGCCAGGGTTTCCTTTCCCAGCATCTAATTGCTTTTCATGCATACATCTCAGTTAAACTGCTTAACTAGGCAGTCCCTGAACCTGACATACCATATCCAGACTCCATGCATTTGCTTCAGTCCTACCTCATTTCTGAAATGCCTTCTCTCTCCAACTCTGCCTTGGGATTTTTGGCTCATAGTTTCTATGGGAAGATTTCATTGATCCCCTGATCAGTAGCATTCCTTCCCTGATGTTTTTCTTTTGTGGATTGTCTTCTGTGGGCTGGAGAGGATGGAGTACTGAATCTGAGTTTAAATCCTTGCTCACTTAACAACTGTGTGACCCTGGAAGCAAAATGTCCTGAGTTCCAATCTGGCCTCAAATACTTCCTAGCTGTGTGACCCTGAGCAAGTCACTTAACTCCCATTGCCTAGCCCTCACCCTCTTCTGCCTTGGAACAAATACACAGTAATGATTCTAAGAAAGAAGATAAAGGTTTAGAAAAGAATAATAACAGTGTGACCTTGGTTAAGTCACACAATCATCCTGGACCTCAGTTTCCTCATCTGTAAAATGCAGGGGGTGGATTAAGTGACCTCTAAGGTTTCTTCCAATTCTATATCTATGATTCAATGAATGTTTGTTTAGTTGATAAACATTCATTAAGCATCTGCTCTAAGCCAAGAACTGTGTTAATCCCTAGAGATGCAAAGAAAGGCGAAATATAGTCCCTTCCCTCAAGGAGCCCACAGACTAATGGAGGAAATAACATGCAGGCAACTAGGTGCCAAGTATAGGATAAGTAGAAGATAATCAACAGAGGGAAGGCAGTAGCATTAAAGGACAAGGTAAAAACAAAGCAACGTTAACAGCTGTGTAAAAGATGGGGGCAGTGGGGTGGTTCAGAGGCTAGAGAGCCAAACCTAGGTTCAAATCTGATCTTAGACACTTCCTGGCTGTGTGACCCTGGGTAAGTCACTTAACCTCCATTGCCCAGCCCTTCCCACTCTCCTGCCTTAGAACAGTGCTGATTCTAAGATCAAAGGTAAGGGTTTGATTTTTTTTAAGTAAAAATACAAGGTTACATGCCAGGAAAGAGAAGGAGAGATCAGAAAAGACTTTATGCCCAATGTGAATGTTTACCCATAGCCTTTTCTCCTCTCTATCCTTCACCCACTGCCTCAGTGGCCTCAGTTGGGAGCTGAGTTATAACATGAATTAACAGGCACCAAGCTCAGCCCCTGTGCAGAAAGCATCTCCTCTACCCTCATCTGTCACAAATGCTGAAATTCTGCCATGATGGACTCAGCCTTCTGGGATTTAAAAACCTTGGTCTTGAAACACAAATCCTCGGGGAAGTTCATCCCTTTTTGCTGATTATGTGCAGCCATTTTTCATTTGTGTCTAACTCTTCTTGCCTGAGATACTGGAGGGGTTTGCCATTCCTTCTCTAGCTCATTTTACAGCTAAAGAAACTGAGACAAATAGGGTTAAGTGACTTGCACAGGGTCACCCAGCTAATAATGACTGAAGCCAGATTTGAACTCAAGAGGAGTCTTCCTGATTCCAGGCTCACACTCTATCTACTGCCCCATCTAGTTGCCCCTGGTTTACCCCTTAACAAATTCAAAAACTTAGCATAGTGGTAGATTTGGAAGACTATTTATTTTGACTAAAAGAAAAAATGTGGATTCAAATCTCAACTCTGCTTCTTGCTTCTCATGTGACCTTAAGCAAGTTGCTTTCCCTATTTGGGCCTCAGTTTCCTCATCTATAACATGAAAGAGTGAGACCAGATAGCCTCTGGGGTCCTTTCCACCTCTAGAACTTCATTCACTCTATGAGCCTCAGTTTTCTCATCTGTAAACTGAGGGAGTCAAACTGGATGATCTCTGGGGGACCTTCCAGCTCTAGAACTTTGATCCTAAGATAAGGGGGTAGACTAGGTCTGGGGTTCTTGACCTTCTTTGTGTCATGGACCCCTTTTGGCAGTCTGGTGAAGCCTTCTCTCAAACATATTTTAAATGCATAAACTAAAACTGAGGATTACAGTGGAACCCAGATATATTGGTATGTAGTGATCATGGCTAATGTGGAAATAGGTTTGGCCTCACTTCAATGGGAATCGCATTTCTTGCCTTCTTGATGAGTGGGGGAGGGATGGAGGGACCGAAAGAACTTGAAACTGAAAAATTAAAATAACATTTTTAGAAGAAATATAGTTACCAAATTTTAAAAAGGATAAAATCCTAGATCCCTTTGGATGATCTTGAAGGTGCCCCTTCCCTTCTAGCTCTATATTCTCTGGTTTCTGTGACAGCCAGCTGAGAAGACACAAGCACAGACTCTTTTGAGGTCAGGGAGAGGAGAGGACTTGTCCTGACAAGGTGGGATGACTAGGAAGGGGCTAAAGAAACTCTATTGACTTTGCCTCTTGGCCAAGGGCGAGCAATGGTAGACAGCTTCCTCTCTGGATCTCCCTCCCAGCTGGTTTTCCAAGCAGAGACCTGTCGTGTCACCCAGCAGGGGAGGAATCACAGAGCAGATGGCTAGGTCCAGCCTCCACACTACTCAACACCACTGTATAAATAGCTTTTTGACTTGACAGTCACTCAGTAGGAATCCAACAAAGATGTTTCTCTAGCCACCAAGAGTTGACCACACCAAGCTTCCTGGGTACCTTGCCCCAGAATTCCTAGCGGTATAACCCCCTCCCCGATTCCTTTAAAGTACTACTCTATCTCACTCAGACAAACGCACATATATGTGCCACCCACTGCACTAACCACTCACACAACATGAGAAGCATTCTCAGAAGGAACCTCAAGATGTCCTCTTCTTGAGAAGATAGATGACTCATCTGAGAAAAGTCAAATGACTCACAGAATCTGGAGATAGAAGGGACCTGAGTGGCCTTCTAGTCCAACCAAGAATTCCCTCCACTAAAACATGGTCATTCCATGGTCAAGGTGGTCAACCCAGCTCTGCTGGAAGCCTTCAATGAAGAGGAATTCCTGACATAGCCTGACAACAAGAAGGGACCTGAGAAGGTGAGCCCATTCCCTTCCTGTAACATATGAGGAAACTGAAAATCACAGAGGTTAAAAGGATTAGAATCCAGATTCTATGATTCTAAATCCAGCAAATTTTCCACTTTTGGGGTACTCGACTTGTTAAGAAGTTTAGCTCCTGATATCAAGCCTAGATGAATATTTTTGACCATTCTACCCTACTCTCATGGCTCTTTCACTGGGTCCAAAGAGAACGCTTCTAATCCTTCTACCATATGATGGTCCCTCCAACATTAGAAAACAGCTTTCTCCTGGTGGAGTTGTGAAATGATCCAACCATTCTGGAAAGCAATTTGGAATTATGCCCAAAGGGCTTTAAAAGAATGCATGTCCTTTGATCCATCGATACCCCTTCTGGGTTTGTAGCCCAAAGAGATTTAAAAAAACAGGAAAGGTTCTGTTAGTACAAAAATATTTATAGCTGCATTTTTTGTGGTGGCAAAGAATTGGAAACTAAAGGGATGTCCCTCAATTGGGGAATGGCTAAACAAGTTGAGGGATATGATTGTGATGGAATACTATTGTGCTATAAGGAATGATGAACCGCTTGATTTCTATAAGAACTGGAAGAACCTACATGAACTGATGCAGAGTTAAACAAGCAGAACCAGGAGAAGATTATACACAGAAACTGAAACACTGTGAGACAATCAAATGTGATTGACTCTGCTACTAATAGCAATGCAATGATCCAGGACAATTCTAAGGGACCTATGAGAAAGAACGCTATCCACATTCAGAGGAAGGACTGTGGGAGTAGAAATCCAGAAGAAAACATAATATTTATCATTGGTTTATATGAGTATATGATTTGGGATTTTGGTTTTAAATGATGACTCTACCACAAAAATGAATAATAACAAAATAGGATTTGAGTGAGAATATATGTATAACCCAGTGAAACTGCTTGTCAGCTGTGGGAGGGGGAAGCAAAGAAGGGAGGGAGACAACAAGAATCATGTGACCATGGAAAATTTTTTCTTGTTGCTCTCTGGTTTGTAGTTTTCAGGAAAATGATGGGTGCCTAGAGATATTAAGTGAATTGGTGGGAAGGGAAAGGAAGGCAAAGGAAGGGGAGTCTCAAAGAGGGATAATGTCACCTTGATCCAATCCTAACAGGCAGCTAGATGATATGTGGATAGAGGGTCTAGAGTCAGGAAGACCTGCATTCAAATCCAGCCTTAGACACATACTAGCTGAATCTGAGAATATTTAAGTAACTTGCGTAGAATCACACAGCTAGTAAGTATTTTAAGAAAAGATTCCAGTTCAAATCTTCCTGAATAAGAACAATGACAATAATGACATTTCTATAGCACCTACTATGTGTCAGGTACTACAAATATCTTATTTGATCCATACATCAACCTGAGAGGTGGGTGCTATTACTAACCCCCACCCAACTGTCTGTCTCCAGACTCTAGTCTAGCTGTGTGATATCTCTGGGCCTCTGATTCCTCCTATGTAAAATGGACTCAATGGCCATAAGGACCTACTAGCTGCCAATGCCCTTCGATGCCTTCCCTCTGCTACCTGTCCCCAATGTATCGTCTATAAAGCTTGTTTGTACCTAGTTATAGGTCTGCTGTCTCCTCCACTGGACTGTGAATTCCTTGAGGGAAGGGGCTATTTTGGGGGTGGGGAGGGTGGTCAGGGAGAAAAGTAGCATCTTAGCTACTCCCAGAATTTAGCACAGTGCCTGGAACATAGTAGTCACTTAGTAAATCCTTGTTGACTTCCTGCTCTAAATATACAATCTTGTAACTTGGGTTCAAATTCTGGCTGGACCCCTTACTACCTCTGTGACCTTGGGCAAGGTCAGTTTTTACAAATAATTTAACCACGGTCACACAGAACCAGGGTCCTCTGTCTGTAAACTCTTGGAGCTTTTCATACTACCACAATGCCTCCAACCTGGGTTTGACTCTCATCTCTGCTGAGTGACCATGGCCATGGGACAACCTCTCCCTGGGCCTCAGTGTCCTTATCTGTATAATGGTGTGGTTAGACTCACTGGCCTCTAAGATCACTCCCAGCCTCAGAGTTTAAGTGATCAGAAAACCTTCTGAATTCACATCTGTGCCCAGCTCTGAAGTGTGTCTCCATCCATGGCCCCAGCTGACACACATGGCTTCTCTACCAACAGGTGAATTCTTAGAAGACACTCTCAGTCCTCACCCTGCCACACAGATACCACTGGTCAGTGTCAACAACTCTCACTGGTGGGGAACCAGCCCTTCTTCTCCCCAAAGCCACCTCCTTCCTCTGCAAATACTGAAACAGCATCCAGGAGGGATTGTACTAGGCTGTGGGTTGGGTAGCACTTGGGAAACCTGAGGGTGGAGAGTCTGTGAGCAGCTTCAGGGGAAGGACCCTGCCTGGAGGGTCACCAGTCCAGTTTCTATCCCCAGTTGTGCCCCTTGGCTCTCTGTGGGCAGAGCAAGGCATCTCTGGAGGACTCAGGTTACTCATGTGGACATCATGACGGTGATGGCTAACCTTATTGGCCTCTCTGTGTTTACATATGTCATTTCACTTAGTCCTCACAACAGTTCTCTGAGTCAGATTCTATCATCATCATTATCATGATCCCCATTTTATAGTCAACTGATCAATAAACAGTTATTAAGGGGCAACTGGGTAGCTCAGTGGATTGAGAGCTAGGCATAGAAACAGGAAGCTCTGGGTTCAAACCTGCCCTCAGATACTTCCTAGCTGTGTGGCCATGGGCAAGTTACCTAACTCCCATTGCTTAGCCCTTACCGCTCTTCTGGCTTAGAATTGATATTTAATATAGATTCTAAGACAGAAGGTAAGGGTTTAAAAAAAAAAAAGGCATAGGGGGAAGCTGGGTAGCTCAGTGGATTGAGAGCCAGTCCTAGAGATGGGAGGTCCTGGGTTCAAATCTGACCTCAGACACTTCTCAGCTGTGTGACCCTGGGCAAGTCACTTGACCCCCATTGCCTAGCCCTTACCACTCTTCTGCCTTGGAGCCAATACACAGTATTGACTCCAAGACAGAAGGTGAGGGTTTCTAAAAAAAAAAAAAGGCATAAACCAATCCCTGCCCTCAGGGAGATTACAATTTAATAGTCAGGGGACAACATGCAAATAAAGATAGATATAGATATAGATATATAAAGCAAGGAGAGATTCAGGACAAATAGGAACTAATTAGTAGGGGAAATGTACTAGAATTAAGAGAGATTGGGAAAAGCTTCTAGTAAAACATGGGATTTAAAGGAAGCCAGGGAGGTCAGTAGTCAGATATGAGGAGGGAAAGTGTTCCAGTCATGGGGGTATAGTCAGTGAAAATACCTGGAGCCAACAGGTGGAAGATCTTGTTCGTGGACAGCCAGAAGGCCAGGGTCATGGGATGGAAGAGTATAGAGGAAAGAATTGAGACGGAAAGATGGTAAGAGACTTGCCCAGGACCACACAGCTAGTAAGCGTCTGAGTCTAGATCTGAACCTATATCCCAAGGTCTCTCATAGCTCTAACATTCTGTATTACCTGCTCTAAGGACCCTCACTGCCCTGACATTCCCCGTTCTAAGCCCTCTCCAGTCCCGACATTCCCTCTTCTAAAATCATTTATTCCTAACCTTGACATTTCCTGTTCTAAGCTCCCTCCCAACTCTGACATTCTCTGTTCTAAGCTCCCTCCCAACTCTGACATTCCCTGTTCTAAGGTCCCTCTCAGCTCTGACATTCCCTGTTCTAAGGTCCCTCTCAGCTCTGACATTCCCTGTTCTAAGGTCCCTCTTAGGTCTGACATTCCCTGTTCTAAGCTCCCTCTCAGCTCTGACATTCCCTGTTCTAAGGTCCCTCTTAGGTCTGACATTCCCTGTTCTAAGGTCCCACCCTGTTCTCACATGCCATGTTCTGAGTCCTCTCCCAGCATTCGAATTCTATATTGTATCAGCCCTTAAAGGGATCAGTAGGGAAGGCAGGGAAGATACTTGGGATAAGAAGATTTCTTCAATGTCATGCTCAAATCATGCCCCAATTTCCTCCTCAAATAGCTCCTACAGCTCTTATTTGAGTTAACCCTGGTTTAGATTTAAGCTTTTTGCAAAGCAGCATCATTTGGAGAAAGGGATAAAATGTGGAGTGAAATTACTTCATTTGAATCTTGAATTCAACTGTGTGCCACCTTAGACATGTGATTTCATCTCAAAAAGCCCGAGTTTCCTCCTCTGTTAAAAGAGAGGACTGGACCCAGATGATCTCTAAGTTCCCTTCCACTTCTGATCTGGCCACGCAAGTCAAAGCAAAATAAATAACCACCTCTCAAAGAGGCGACTACATGCTCCTGAGAGAGAAGTTTTCTCCACTGGCCTGTAGATTTATGATCTCTTTAAGAAATCGATCAATAAGTCTCCAACTAAATCCCAAAGCAGAAAGGACTTGCGTGTTTGCGTTAACATTTTTTTTCACTCATTCCCATTTCCTTTTATAATACCTGGTTACAGTAATTAGCTCAATTAAGCCTGGGGGCAATAGAATGGTCCTAAATAGAAACACTTTAAGGAATTTATTTTAAATGGAAGGTTATCCACTTAATCACAACTGCTCTATGTCCCAAGGTAGGAAAATTTCGTAATGCTTAGGTAGAGGTTGGACTCTCTGCATCAATTAAATATAGGTAACCATCAAGAGATGTGGTCAAAGTAAAACAATCAAGAGACTGGACATGTATAAGTAACAACAATACAGATCATATTAAGAACGTTTGAGATGGGGGGCAGCTAGGTTGCTCAATGAATTGAGAGCCAGGCCTAGAGATGGGAGGTCCTGGGTTCAGATCTAGCCTCAGACACTTCCTAGCTGTGTGACCCTGGGCAAGTCACTTGACCCCCGTTCCCTAGCCCTTATCACTCTTCTGCCTTGGAACCAATACACAGTATTGATTCTAAGACAGAAGGTAAGGGTTTTAAATTAAAAAAAAAAAAGAAGAAGAAAAAGAATGTCTGAAATGGACACCAGGAAGTAAGGTTGGAAAAACAGTAGTTTTTCTCCCTTTTTAAAAAAGTTAACAGTGTTAAGTGACTTGCCAGGGTCACATAGCCAGTAAGTGTCTGAAGTAGGTTTTGAACTCATGAAGATGAGTCTTCCTAACTCCAGGCTGGGAGTTCTATCCATTGTACCACCTAGCTGCCAAGAGCAGACTTCTTCTCAAGATGTCTTGAATAGAGAAAGTCTTGGAGTAGGTGGGTACATTGTTGGCATTCTCAAAAGTTTTCTGAGTGAAAATATCCCTTCTCTGTCCCAGCTCAATCCGATCTTACTCTCTTTTTTAGTGGGTTCTTTCTGTATCAGTTCTGTATGTCCCTACACTTCCCCCCCCCAAAAAAAAATCAGGGGGCAGCTGGATGGCTCAGTGGACTGAGAGTCAGGCCTAGAGATGGGATGTACTGGGTTCAAATCTGGCCTCAGACATTTCCTAGATGTGTGACCCTGGGCAAGTCACTTAAGCCCCATTGCCTAGCCCTTACCACTCTTCTGCCTTGGAACCAATACATAGTATTAATTCTAAGATGGAAGGTAAGGGTTTAAAAAATAAAATCAGTCAATCAATATTTATTAAGCACCTACTATGTGCAGACATGGTGCTAAGCACTGGGATATAAAAAAAGGCAAGAGATAGTCCTTGACCTCAAGAAGCTTCCAATCTAACAGGAGAGACAAAATGCAAACAAATATATTCAAAGCAAGTTCTATACAGAATAAATGGGAAATTGTTGATGAGGGAAGGTACTAGAATTAAGAGGGCTTGAGAAATCTTCTTGTAGATGGGAGGATTTTAGCTGGAACTTAAAGGATGCCAGCTTTCTGAATCTCTCATTCTGGATTGGATTTTTCTTCTTTTTTAATAAATTCCTCAAACAATGGCTTTGATTGATTCGAGGAGGTGTATGGGCCCTGTTCATTCCAACTGAGGGACTCAATCAAGAAGTGTCCTTACACAACAAAGCAAATTGCCTTTTAAGTGGGTGTGGGGCAAGTAATGGAATCCCAATCTTATATTCCCCCCTTACTCCGGTTTCAATATTTCCTGACCTCCATAAATCTACCAGAGTATGTTTGGCAATGTTTCCCAAATCCTTAGACATTACATGTCCTTACAAATCCACAGGGCATTTTACTGGAGTCTCATAACAACCCTGAAAAGTTAATAGGGCAACAGGCATTATCTCCATATAACTCAGGAGCCTCAAAGCAGATCAACTGCAGAAAAGAAGTATCCATCTTACTATAAAAGAAGATCCTCAGTTCAAATCCGGCCTCAGACACTTCTCAGCTGTGTGACCCTGGGCAAGTCCCTTAACCCCCATTGCCTAGCCCTTACCACTCTTCTGCCTTGGAACCAATACACAGGATTGATTCCAAGATGGAAGGTAAGGGTTTAAAGTAAATAAATAAATAAAGGAATAAACAAATAAATAAATAAATAATTAGATGAATGAATAAACAAACAAATAAATGAATGAATGAATGAATGAATGAATGAATAAATGAATGAATAAAAGAGGATCCTCAGCTTCACAGAGAGGGCATTCTCCAAATTGATTTGGAAAAGCCAAACAGGGTGGATAGGGGAGTCATAAACAAAAAAACTCAAATCAGAGAGTTTACGAGGCAATATGGGGTAAATGTTATAAGACCATTATAATGCAACAACACATTTCTATAGAATTTAAAGATTTTTAAAAGCTTTCTGCTTCCTCAAATTGCCTTATATTTACTCATCAGGTGAAGTAGTATATGTCAAAAATGATTTGCAAACATTAAAGTGCTACATAAACATATTATTATTATTAATTTCATTTTTCCATAGAATTCAGATAGAAATAGACCTAGAACAAATTACTACTCATTCTTTCATGTTTAATGTTCTGTGAACTTCTACAGGAGTGGATAACATTTTTGTAATTGAATGTTATTATTTTTATAGTTAGAGCACAGTTGGGAGTGCTAGATGTTCAGGCTCACAAATGTATCACTGGAGTTATAAATTTCTGTTCCAGCCATTCTGGAAAACAATTAGAATTCTGCCTCCAGGAATTGATGCAGAGTGAGAGGAGCAGAGCCAGGAGAACATTGTACACTGAGACAGATACATTGTGGTACAATCTAAGTAATGGACTTCTCTACTAGCAGCAATGCAATGATCCAGGACAATTCTGAGGGACTTATGAGAAAGAAGCTATCCACATTCAAAGGAAGAACTGTGGGAGTGGAAACACAGAAGAAAATAACTGCCTGGTCAATGGGGATATGATTGAGGATGTAGACTCTAAACCATCACCCTGGTACAAATATTAATAATATGGAAATAGGTCTTGACCAATGACACATATAAAGCCTAGAGGAATTGCTCATTGGCTACAGGAGGGGGGTGGGAAGAGAGGAGGGAAAGAACATGAATCATGTAACCATGGGAAAATTCTCTTAAATAATCAATTAAATGAAAAAAAAATTTTAATAAAAAAAGAATTCTTCCCCCAGATTCACAAAATTGCACATATCTTTGACCCAGTGAAAACTCTACTAGTCTTATTCATCAAAGAAAGAGGAAAAAGGATACACATATGCATCAGCAGTTATAACATCTCTCTTTGGGGTGTCAACAACTCACAAGTAAAGAGGTAGCCATCATTTAGAGCATTGGCTAAACAAATCATGTTATATGAATTGGGCCATGAGAAATGATGAAAAGAATAGCTTAGAAGAATCCTTCAAAGATTTGTATGAACTGATGCAGGCAAATCCATTGTAAAGACAAACAACCTCAATCAATGCAATGATCCACAGTGGTTCTAGAGGACTCATGGTGAAACATTCTGCCTACTTTTTTTTTTAAACCTTTACCTTCCATCTTAGAGTCAATACTGTGTATTGGTTCCAAGGCAGAAGAGTGGTAAGGGCTACGCAATGGGAGTTAAGGTACTTGCCCAGGGTCACACAGCTAGGAAGTGTCTGAGGCCAGATTTGAACCCAAGACCTCCCATCTCTGGGCCTGGCTTTCAATCCACTGAGCCACCCAGCTGCCCCCTTGCCTACTTCTTGATGGAAAAGTAAGTGTTTAATTCAAGCTGTAGAATAAGTTGCATATTTATGGATATGGCCAATATGGGAATTCATTTCTCATTTCCATTAAGTGGCTGGGTGGAAATTGATTGGTCAAGACATCCCTATCATCCTTCTCCTACTACATAATGCACATCTCACCTTTTATATGAAGACTCTCTCTCTCTCTCTCTCTCTCTCTCTCTCTCTCTCTCTCTCTCTCTCTCTTTCTCTCTCTCTCTTTCTTTCCTTCAGGGGGAAAGAAAGAGAAAGCAGATTTTGTTCATTGGAAAAAAATTTCAATCAAATGCCAGTTGTGGAGTCAGATGGCCTGGGTCTGAATCCTACCTCTGTTGTTTGCTCCCTGTGTGATCTTAGTCACTCTGCACCTCAGTTTCCTCATATGTAAAATTGAAAGCATTGGATTTGCTGAGTTCTATGGTTCCTTTAAGTTCTAACCCTAGATTGTGATCTATAATATATCCCCCAGCAGGATGTAAGCTCCTTGAGGGCAGGAATGTCTATGTGGTGTTATTTTTTTTTTGAGGGGAAGGAAGCAGTTGTCTTTGTGCCAACATTTAGTATACAATGTAAGTACATGACAGGTGTTTAATAAATGTTCAGTGAATTAAACAGAATACAAAATATTTTCTTCCCCCCAAACCTATAAAGGAGGCAGAAACAGTGACAGGAGGGACCTGATGAATACAGAGGAACACATTCTTTGCTAAATTTGTGGAAGTGTGGTCTAGCAGCTAAGAGTCAAAAATAAATAATAGCAGTTGACATTGCCACCACCACCCCCAGGAGGTCCAGAGTACACACATTCTTTTTTTTTTAACCCCTTACCTTCCGTCTTGGAGTCAATACTGTGTATTGGCTCCAAGGCAGAAGAGTGGTAAGGGCTAGGCAATGGGGGTCAAGTGACTTGCCCAGGGTCACACAGCTGGGAAGTATCTGAGGCCAGATTTGAACCCAGGACCTCCCGTCTCTAGGCCTGGCTCTCAATCCACTGAGCTACCCAGCTGTGCACCAGAGTACACACATTCTTGTCCCCATTTCACAGATGAGCCTACTGAAGCCAGGAGAGGTGAAGCCAGGACTCTGGTCTCCTGACTCTTGAGATCCGGTACTCTTTCTACTACAGTACAATGCCTCACCCAGGATCTGAGCTCTGTATTCACCCTTGGGACCTTCAGCCAGCCACAGCAAGAGTCTGTTTATCAGATTCTAAACTGTGATGCTTATACCCCAAGCTATCACCATCAGCCTAAACTGGGACAGCAGATGCAAAGCAAGGACAATTTGGAAGCCAAAAGTACTATGCAAATAGCTGGCAGCACTTCTTTCTTATTTAAGCTAAGGGTGAAGCACGAAGGAGAAAGAGAGTGTTGTGGGGAAGCACACAGGATGAGGGGCCAGAGCAGGGCTACAGGAGGAGAAGGAGGCTTGGCGAATGTTCTAGTTAACAGTTATAAACACATCAGAGAGGAGGGAAAGGAGGTCATTCCGAAATAGTGAAGACCAGAAGAGAAGGAACCTAGAACTAGAACAATTCCAACCCAGATCCCTGAGATAAGAGGCAACAGTACTATGGAAAGGGTCAAGAACTTGGGGTCAAAGGATTCAGTTCCTACCACCTGCCATCTTGGGTCCTTCTTTTGATCTCTGGTTCCTCATCTGGAAAATTAAGGAACTGGACGGGATTGCCTATAAAAGCCCTCAGCTCTACATCTATGGGTCTCAATATCCTCCTCTAGAAAATGAGAGAATTGGACTAGTTCCAGCTCTAGGTCTATTTCTTCTTTGAGGCTACTAATGGATGGATCATAGTATCATATATTTAGAGGTAGAAGGGTCTTCAGAGGTTCTCTAATCTCTAAACCCTCCATTTTATATGACTTGACCATGGTGCCCAAGTTGGAGGTCCATATACCCAAAGATGGAAGGGACTTGGGCAGCAGGGTGGCTCAGTGGATAGAGAGCCAAGCCTGAAGATAAGAAGTGCTGGGTTCAAATTTGTCCACAGACACTTCCTGGGTGTGTAAACGTGGACAAACCACTTAACTACCATTGCCTAGCCCTTAGCACTTTTCTGCCTTGGAACCCATACTTAATATTGATTCTAAGACAGAGGGGTAAGGGTTTAGAAAAAAACAGAGGGGATCTCTGATCATCCCGTCCAGCCCCATCATCTTACATAAAAAGAAATTGGAAGCCCAGAGTCACTGTGAAGTGACTTCACTGAATCATAGATTTAGTGTTGGAAGGTAGCTCAGGGACCAAACTAATCCAAGTTCCTCATTTTTCAGATGAGGAAACTGAGGCCCAGGAAGATTGTAGGATTCAAATGCCAAGTCCTCTGACTCCAGACCCAGGACTCAATTCTACTACATTGTGAGTCACAGTGGTCCTCTATGGTTCCTTCTGGTTCTTTTTTAAATTTTATTTTTGTTTTTTTTTAACCTTACATTTCTCATAGAATCAATACTAAGTATTAGTTCCAAGGCAAAGGAGCAGGCAATGGAGGTTAAGTAACTTGCCCTGGGTCACACAGCAAGGAAGTAAGTATATGGGGGTCAAATTTGAACCCAGGACCTCCCATCTCAAGGTCTGTCTCTCAATCCACTGAGCCACCCAGCTGCCTCTCCCTTCTGACACTAAATCCTAGACTTTCCCCTCTAAGTCCAGGGAGTTCCCAAAAAACACCCATGGACGTCATCATGCCAATGTACTTTCTAGGGGCAACCCCTGACTGCCAGCAGCAGTTCCTGCCTGCTCACGTTGCCTGCCACAGCTCCATTTTTGAACTCACTGCCCATTTCTCTGCTTTCCCAGCCAACCTCGGAGTTCCTGCCAGTTTGAACCCTCCCTAGTCCAGCTTCTCAGTTCTTCTCGGGGGAACAATCTCCTCACTGCTTCTCCTGTTGCTAGAGGCAATCCTGAGCCTGGACAGTTTAAATGCGATCATTGAGTGTGAGTAATGTTCTTTCCTACTTCTGCCACTAACAGATAAGTTTCTAGGCTCATCTCCCGCAGGGAATGGCATCAGGACCGATTTCCATAAAGCCCTCCTTTGGCCTTGTTCTCTTCATTTTCTTTGACGCTCCTGGAAACGTAATCAGAGAGAGCTTTTACGATTCCACTTAAGGTTTTCCTAAAGGAGCCTTCTAGTCTTTCTCCCCTGAGCACCAGAAGACCTGGATTCAGGTCCTAGGTTCCGCCTGGGTCCACAGCTGGGAGGCATATTAATCTCCCTGAGCCCATTTCTTCATCTGTAAAATGGGAACAAGGACTACTTCCCAGCATCCTTGGGAGATATTTTTTTAAACCCTTACCTTTTATGTTAGTATCAATTCTAAGATAGAAGAGTGGAAAGGATTAGGCCATTGGGATTAAGTGACTTGCCCAGGGTCACACAGCTAAGAAGTGTCTAAGGTTACATTTGAACCCAGATCCTCTGGGCGCCAAGCCTAACACTCTCTACATTGCACTAACAAGATACCCCAACAGCAATTTTTTTTAAAACCAGATTTCTGATATCAGAGGGATAGGGAGCTCCTAAGTAGGGGATACCCAATGCAGGTCCACGCCTTCTTTGCAACTTCTAAACTTAAAAGGTTACCGGTGGCACCAGATTTGATCTCAGGTCTTTCTGTCTCCAAGGCCAGACCTCTATCCAACATGCTATGTTTGACTCTTTGGCATTCCATGTTGGAAGTCCCTCTCACAGAGTGCCTTGGCAGAACACGTATTCACAGAGAATTCCATGGAGGACTCCCACACTCATCGAGTAACCCCTTCTCACACAGTGCCATGAAGGAATCCCCACTCACAGAGAGTGGCATGGAGTAACTTCTAGTCATATCGAGTGCCATGGCAGAACCCAAACTCCCAGAGGGTTCCACGGAGAAACCCCCACTCATGGGTTTCCATAGAGGATCCCCATCTCACTCAGAGTGCCACGGTGGACCTCCCTCTCACCCACAGTGCCATGGCAGAACCCCAACTCCCAGAGGGTTCCACGGAGAAACCCCCACTCATGAGTTTCCATAGAGGATCCCCATCTCACTCAGAGTGCCACGGTGGACCTCCCTCTCACCCACAGTGCCATGGCAGAACCCCAGAGGGTTCCACAGAAAAACCCCCACTCATGGGTTTCCATAGAGGATCCCCTACTCACTCAGAGTGCCATGGTGGACCTCCCTCTCACCCATAGTGCCATGGCAGAACCCCAACTCCCAGAGGGTTCCACGGAGAAACCCCCACTCATGGGTTTCCATAGAGGATCCCCATCTCACTCAGAGTGCCACGGTGGACCTCCCTCTCACCCACAGTGCCATGGCAGAACCCCAACTCCCAGAGGGTTCCACGGAGAAACCCCCACTCATGAGTTTCCATAGAGGATCCCCATCTCACTCAGAGTGCCACGGTGGACCTCCCTCTCACCCACAGTGCCATGGCAGAACCCCAGAGGGTTCCACAGAAAAACCCCCACTCATGGGTTTCCATAGAGGATCCCCTACTCACTCAGAGTGCCATGGTGGACCTCCCTCTCACCCATAGTGCCATGGCAGAACCCCAACTCCCAGAGGGTTCCATGGAGAAACCCCCACTCATGGGTTTCCATAGAGGATCCCCTACTCACTCAGAGTGCCATGGTGGACCTCCCTCTCACCCATAGTGCCATGGCAGAACCCCAACTCCCAGAGGGTTCCATGGAGAAACCCCCACTCATGGGTTTCCATAGAGGATCCCCTACTCACTCAGAGTGCCATGGTGGACCTCCCTCTCACCCATAGTGCCATGGCAGAACCCCAACTCCCAGAGGGTTCCATGGAGAAACCCCCACTCATGAGTTTCCATAGAGGATCCCCATCTCACTCAGAGTGCCACGGTGGACCTCCCTCTCACCCACAGTGCCATGGCAGAACCCCAGAGGGTTCCACAGAAAAACCCCCACTCATGGGTTTCCATAGAGGATCCCCTACTCACTCAGAATGCCATGGTGGACCTCCCTCTCACCCATAGTGCCATGGAGGAATCCCCTCACACCGAGCAATTATCCCCATCAGAAAGGCACCCTACTTCCTTAGCACACCTGATATTATAGCTGCCAGGTCAAGCAGACTCTTCTCCCCATGGTTCAGCCATAACCTCAGGCAACTTAGCCCTGAGGTTGAACTTTGGGAGGAATCCATTATGGCAAAGGATGTCCCATACTGGCTCCAACCTACTTCTATTCTAGCTAATGGTTCTTAGTCCCACGCCAGAAATCATCTCCAAGCACCTGCCTGCAGGAGAGCTATCTCCCAGGACCAGGATCCTGATGAGGAAAGAAAAAGAAAGTCACTAACCCGCAGACAAAGGTTCCATGGTGGAACTCTAATGCACACAAGTGGCATTCCATGGCAGATGCCCCTCTTACACAGAGTTCTACAATCAAATCGCTATCACGCCAAGTTCTGTGGCTGAACCTCTACTCACAAGAGGAAAAGTTCCACAGTGACACTCCATCCCCAAACACATGCACAGCTCCATCCTCCTTCCACATATACACATAGATCTCTAGAGTGGAGCCACCACTCATTCACAAGCCCCATGGAGGAACACGCAAGAATGGCGGCACAACCTCATCACCAATAAAAATCTGCCCTTACCCAGAATTCCATGGCTCCCACAAAAATGTGGTGGCAGAACCCTTTCTCACCCCAAAGTTCCACAGAAGAACCCTAAATCACACCAATTTGAACAGTAGAATACTCTCACACAGAATCCCACGGCTGAACTTTTAGTCCAGAGTTAGTTCCAAGGTAGAACCTCCACCAAGAGGCAGAGCTCCATGGTGGAAACCTCAACCACTCACTGCCTGCTCGTGCAGATATCCACGGTAGATGAGTGCACGTTTGGGGCCTGGCCCCTCCCCGAAGAACGTACCAAGAACAATCAATGTTTGAACCTTCTCAGGTTTACTCCAATTCTCTCGATTCATCAACACAACCTTCAAGATATGGCGGTCACGTTCCAGCCAGATAACGAGCAAAAGCCACCAACCACACCATTTACCACCCAACGCCAGCCATCGATCTCGCCGGTTAATCGTTGACTAACAAACTATAAATAGACACCATGCATTATGCTCCTGCAGTTTAAAGTGTGAGCAAGCTTACTCCTGCGGCCAAGAAGGGGCCCTGGGGTTTTCTGGGGCCATTATTAAGATGTTTATAATAAACTTCGCTGCGTCCCGGTGCTTCCTACATAATAAATCAGAGAACCTCAAACCCTCAGGGGCTCTCAGAGGCCATCTACATCTGAGAAAGAATGCCCTTTATGATATGCAATAAGGTCATCGGACCTTTTCTTCAAGGCTTCCAATGATGGGGAACTCACTCCCTCGCAAGGCAGCCCATTCTACTTAAAGTAGAATGGTGGACTCCATGGTCCCTGCCTTGCTCATTTTTTTAAACACCAATTTCATCCAGTTAATTAATAGCAAAGGGAAAGGGAGGAGATGGATGAGGGAGTAGGGGGAGAGGAGAGAAGGAGAAAGAACAGTAAGCTATTATTATTATTAATACATAATACATAAATACATGTATTATTAATAACATATGTACAATATAATATATAATTAATGATAACACAATCCTATGAGCTAAATACTAAGTGATCATTGTTGTCATTCAATCATTTTCAGTCACGTCTGACTCTTTGTGACCCCATTGGGAGTCTTCTCGTCAAAGATACTGGAGCAATTTGCTCTTTCCTTCCCTAGCTCATTTTATAGAGGAGGAAACTGAGGTCAACAAAGTTAAGGGACTTGGCCAAAGTCACACAGCTAGGAAGTGTCTGAGGCCAGATTCGAACGTGGCTCTTCCTGACCACTCAATCCACTGTGCCATCTGATCCCCATTTGTCCAGTGAGGAAACGGAGTCCCTGTAGAAGGGGATCTTCTTGCTCATAGTCATCATATTGGTAGGAAGCATCAGATTCAAGACTCCAATGGAAGATGTGGAAGATGGAGTCATTCCCGGGAAGGGTGGAAACCAGCTCCAATAGATTCCCTGTTTCTTGAGGGCAGACGCTGTGGTGTCGTTGCTGGTTGGCCTTGCCCACCTGGCACACAGAAGGTGCTTGATGATTCCTGGTTAAACTGAATTTATTGTGGAATTCTTTCTGCAGGATCTGATGCATCCTGGTTGGGAGAAGTCGGAGGGGAGGGGGGCAAAGACTGACTCGCTAGTAGTCTTTCCTGGGGAAGAAATCATCAGAGGACCCCAAGCTTTCCTGAGACATCTGACTTCTCATCTTCGTCCAAAGCACTTTGCAGACATCAGTTCTGGCCTCCCTGCCCCAGGACTGGACACTGTTTGCGCCAGCTGCTGACTGATGAGAGGAGACAGGCTAGGCGCTGGGGCTGGGAGCCGGGGATGCTTATGAAGGGGGATGAAGCTTCTTTTTCTGGATTCAAGAAGAGGTCCTTTGGGTCCTTCTCCAGCTCCCTTTCAAGTCTTAGAGTCCCAGGAGGTACAGTATAGCCATCCACTTGCTAAATGAACAAACATTCATTAAACACCTACTGTGCGCAAAGCACTTTAAGTGGCAACAAAGATTTATTAAGACTCTAAGTCAAATCAATAAGTTCTTACTATGTTGCAGGCATGGAGTTAAGGAGCTAAGGATACATACAGAAGTAATAAAGGGGGGCATCGCGGGGTGACTCAGTGGATGGAGAGCCAGGCGCCTCAGATGCTTCCTAGCTGTGTGACCCTGGATAAGTCTCCTTACCCCCATTACCTAACCTTTACTGCTCTTCTGCCTTTGAACCAATACACAATATTGATTCTAAGACAAAAGGTAAAGCTTAAAAAAAAAAGAAGCTAAAAAGGAAGAGGCTGCCCTCAAGGAGTTTCTTTTCTTTTCTTTTTTTTTAAGCTCTCGGCTTGTGTCTTAGTATCAGTTCTGGGACAGAAGAGTGATAATGGAGTTAAGTGACTTGCCCAGGTCACATAGCTACAAAGTATCTAATTCCACATTTGAACCCAGGACTTTCCATCTCCAGGCCCAGCACTCTATCCACTGTACCACCCAGTTGTCTTAGGAGGTTATATTCTTTTTTAAAACCCTTCCCTTCCATCTTAGAATCAAAGCAGAAGAGCAGTAAGGGCTAGGCAATTGTGGTTAAGTGACCTGTCCAGGGTCACACAGCTAGGAAGTGTCTGAGGCCAGATTTTTCCATGCTTGGCTCTCTCTATCCACTGAGTCCCCTAGCTGTCCTGAGCTCATCTTCCTTTTTTTTTTTTAAACCCTTACCTTCCATCTTGGAATCAAGTCTGTGTATTGGTTCCAAGGCAGAAGAGTGGTCAAGGCTACGCAATGGGCGTCAAGTGACTTGTCCAGGGTCACACAGCTGGGAAGTGTCTGAGGTCATATTTGAACCCAGGACCTCCAGTCTCTAGGTCTGGCTCTCAATCCACTGAGCTACCCAGCTGCCCCCCTGAGCTTATATTCTAATGGAGGAAGATATGTAAAATGGCTCTGAAGGGATAAGGGAAGTACCCTGGGGAGGGCAAGCGAGAGAAAAAAGTTCAGAGCCAAGTGTGGACAGAAGCTGTCCTGGGGGTTGGGGGGAGAGGCACAAATGTCACCTAAAATACTTCTCAGCCCCCTCAAGGAACTTACAGTTTAATGGGGAGAGAAGAAAGTGACAACCAGAGAATTCTCATGATTCCGTGGGACAAGGAGGGAGAGGGACAGTGGGGGGAAAAGCACCAGATTTCGAATCAGAAACTTGGGGTTCAGATAAGAGCTCTGTAACTTACAGAACTACAGCAGAATGTATGATCTTGAATAAATTCTTTATTCTCTTTGGATCTCAGTTTCTCCATTTGTATCAAGCAACCAACAAACACTTATTGAGTGTTTACTAAGGGAAAGGTATTGTACTATAAAATGTGAGATCTCAGACCTGGAGGGGATGGGACCCCAGAGGGCTTCTATTCCAACCTCATTTTTGCAGATGAGGAAACTGAGTCCCAAGGATGTGATGTAGATTAGGATTGTAGATCACAGAAGTGGCCTCGGAAGGGTCCTTAGAGACCATCTAGTTCAACTCTTTTATTTTAAATGTGTGAGAAAACTGATGATCCCTAAAGGGAAGAAGCAACTTGTTCAAAGTTTCCTCCTCCTCCATGACAAGAGCTGGTTGGACCAGATGACCACTGAGGTCTCTGCCAGCTCTAGCTTCATGATTCTATAAGCCCTCTCTGGGCCTCAGTTTCCTCTTCTGAAAAATAATGAAAGAGGGGGTAGACTATATGTTCTCTGGGCTTTCTTTTCATTCTAAAGTTTATGGAACAGGAAGTATGTGAAGAGCCAGAGAAACAGAATGTCTCTTTAAATCAGGGTAGCCCAGAGAAACTAGTAAATAACCAGTCACATCTTTGGGCCCCAGAAGTTTAATTTCACACTTGCTTTCCTTGACAAGAGCCAAGGCCTTCCAAAAGCTCCATTCTCCATTCTCTAGCAAGCTTCAATAAATCTAAAATGGAAGCCCCAAGGGCAGAGAGATTTATGGATGGAGATGGGGAGAAGAGAGAGAGAGGAGGGAGGGAGAAGAAAGACAGAGAAAGACAGAGAGAACCTACTATATTCCAGGCATTGTGCTAAATGGTTAAATGACTTGGCCAGGGTCACACAGTTATTGTGTCTGAGGCTGGATTTGAATTCAGGTCTTCTGACTCCAAGCCACTATACTATCCAGATGCCTTCAGATCTTACCATGAGTTTCCCAGCCTAGATAAGACCATCAGCATTGCCAAGCAGGGCACTGCAGTTCTGCTGTTATTTTTTTTCTCATGCAGGAGACATCCATTTAAACAAGGCAGCCCACATGATCTCAAAGACCCAGACTCTCTTGCTGACATCTGACCAGGAAACATTGAGGGCTCCAAGATCAATAGAGACTGGAAGGCCCTTTTTTAGAGTCCCAAACCATGAAAAGACAAGCTGCTCGTGTTCTTGCATAATTCATGAGGAGGGCTGCTTCTGTCTTCGGGCAAGAGACACACTTGCAAACAAACTGATTGAAGCTATAGATGTGGAAACTGGAGAGCCTGAACTATTTCATTCCATTCTTCCAGCCTTTGAGTATTGGCAGAATATTTATCGAGCCCCAGCTGTGGGCAGGTTTTTCATAGGGCTCCCAGATCTAAACCTAGAATGGACTTTCAGGCCCCTGTAGCTCAATCCCTCCAATTTCCACATGAGGAAACTGATGCCTAGTGAGTTGAAGTGATTTGCTGAAGGACTCCCAGGTAAAGACAGAGGTAAACTTTGAACTGGCATTTCAGGCTTCAAGAGCCTGGCAGGGATGCCTATTACTCACCCAATCCATCTCTCCCAACCCAGTTCCTTCCAGCCTCATTCCTACCTTCATCTCTCTCTCATTGCCCCATAGTATGATGGAAAGAATACAAGATTGGGACTCAAAAGACCTAGATCCATATTCTAGCTCTGTTACTTATTGTCTGTATGATCTTGTCCAAATGACTTTGTCCAATCTGTACCTCAGTTTCCTCATCTGAGAGGTGACATAATGCCATAGAAACAGTACTGGTTTTGTAATCAGGGGATCTGGTCCAAACCCATCTCTTCCAATTCCTACCTGAGTGATCAACTCTGGGCAAGTCACTTAATCTCTCCTGAGCCTCAGTTTCCTCATCTGTAAAATGAGGTTAGTTGGATGACCAACTCTAAATCTATGATCTACAAACTGACAGGGTTCAGGTATATGAGTTCTAAAGTCTCCTCCAGATCTAGAAATGTGATCCTCTTATTTTCCATCATGACCCAACTCATCCCCTCCTCTATCTCCATTTTTATGCCCTTCATCCTCCTAGAAACCCTCCTCCAGAAGTTCATTGCCTTAATGAGAGACAATATGGCCTATAGATTTGCAGTTATAAGACCTGGGTAGGAACCCAGCTATGCCACCATACTTTATGTGACCATGAACAAGACACTTAATACCTCTGGGTCTCAGGTTCCTTCTCTGTAAAAATTAGGAGTTGACTAGGTAACTTCTAAGGTCCCATCCAGCTCTCTAACTCTGATTCAATGACTACTTCTCCTACAAGCTTTAGACCGGTGTCCTAACTTTCTGTGTATTGCAGATGCCATTATTAGTCCTGATAAAGCCTAGGGATTCTTCTCAGAATAATGTTTTGAAATGTACAAAATATACAAGATTAAAAAGTGAAAAATTATAAAATACACAAACTTTTGAAAAAATAAAATATACAAGAATAATTTTTTGTTTTGATGAAAATAAAGATGTAATTTTTCCATCTAAGTTCATTGATTCGCCCCCCCCCCAAATCCATGGTCAGGGGAGTTAGCAATCTTCTTAAGAGGATTCTCTGATCATTGCTACTGAGCTGCCATCTTGGCTCTGCTCCCCGGGAGTTAGCATTTAAATAGCTCTCTAAGGTTTGCAAAGCACTTTATATATGTCATCTCATTGATCCTGTGAAGTGGGTTCTAGGATTATCCCCATTTTAGAGTTGAGGAAACTGAGGCAGGCAGAGGTTAGGTGACTTGCCCATGTTCAGACAACTAGCAAATGTCTATAATAGACTGGAACTCAGATCTTTCTGACTCGATCACTAAAGCTCTATGCATTGTCACCCCATGTCTGATTGTGTCCTGTTTCCTGTTCTTTCAAGGCTCCAGTCTCTGCCTGGAGACAGTGAGATGCCTCCTCCTCCGGGCATGGACTTACTGACCTTTAAGATTCCTTCTTCCAGCTGTAAATCTCTGGTTTTGTGATTTGTGAGAAGCTACTCTGCTAGATGGAACATACTAAAGAGTTCCTATCATAATGGAGGCTTGGGAGGTGGGAGTGACTCCCTTTGAAATTCCCTAAGCAAACCAGAGATGAATGGAGCTGGTCACAGTCTTTCTATCTACTGGGAACACCTAAGAGCACTGGAGAGGAAAGGGTGAAGCAGCTTAGCAATCTACCAGGCTCCAGGTTCTATCAGTCCCATTTAGGGTACCAAAAACATCAACACTCTTTGACACAAACCAAAGAAGGCTGGGAATGCTGTTGTTCTATCAATGTCCCAAAGACTGAAGTGATCCCAGGGCTCCAGGCTCCCTATTGACCTCCACAAGAGCCAGCTTCCCCAAAGGCACTTCCTCATTCATCACTCATCTACTACTCTCCATGGTCCCAGACTTAGAGAATGTCATCCCTGAGAGAACCTTGGACAGCGCCCAGCCTTTGGTTTGGATTCCACTCCATCTGACAAACATCTATTAAATGGCATCTCTGGACTAAGCACAAGGCTATATGCCTGGAATCCAAAGACCAAAATGAACCCACCCCTGGCCTCAAGAAGCTTACATTAGACATCTTACAGATGAGGAAACTGAGGTCCAGAAAAAGGAAGTAACTTGCCCAAAGTCACAATGTCAGTACAGAATAGAACTAGTGTTCTATTCCAGGTGTTCCCAACTCCAAATCCTGCTCTGCTTCTCTTGAGTGGAAGGACCCTTAGTCTAGTGGGAGGGTGCTTTTTGGGCAATCTGCTGAAGCCTCAGAATAAAGTTATGATGCCTACATTCATAATTGGAGGAAATGGTCACTTTAAGTTGGACATTGGGGAAAATAGAGATGTCTTTTCCCCATCTCCATTTACTGACCTGGGTTAAGAATGCCTGTGCTAGTGGAGTTTAGAGTGATATTCTTGATTTAGAACCTGTAGTAGTTAAAATGCAAGGGATGTGAGCGGGAACAACACCGGTCCAGGTACATTTGACCCCTGTAATGACAGGCTCTTCTAGCAACAATCAACAGATATTCCCTAACCTAATTAGCTTAACCAGAATTTCCCCTAAGCCCCTCACACACCCCACACACACACACACCCCTGTTCTCCCTCCCCTTTCCAAGGCTCTGCCCAGTAATCCTGGGCTAAAACAACCAAACCCGCCCTGGTACACAGCTGTTCCCATTACTTGGCAATTACAGACCTTAAACACAGCTCTGATTCTCTGAGCTATATTGTTTCCTCTATCCCTTGGGATGCTGCATTTGCCTGCTCCCAGCCTGCCCAGCACAGGCAGCCCCCACTCTTAGCCTCTTGTAACCCCCTCCCCCCTCTTTTTGGCCCTCCTCCCCTGGTCACCCTCCCCCACCTCCCAGCTCCAAGGCCAGCAGAAGCACCAGAGGGATCTGCTGCTTCCTTCTATCAAATCGGCAGCATGTGACCCAAAGCTTAAGGACAGTTACCACAGCAACAAAAAATTGTCCTTTGCTCAGCATCACCCAAACAAAATTAAGGAAGGAAGCCAAGCAGAGGGGAGTGGGATTGTCTAAATGGCACTCTCCATGGCCATGCCTGATGCTATAGTCTGGGTCTGCACACAAACAGGACTGAGGGTCTCTGACCAAGTCTCTTCCAATGTGTGAGCCTCAGTTTCCTCATCTATAAAATTAGAGGATTGAATTAGATGATCTCTGAGTTCTCTCCCAGTTTTGATGTTCTAAGGTCCCTCCCAGCTCTGACATTCCCCATTCTAAGGTCCCTCCCAGCTCTGACATCCCCCCTTCCAAGGCTCCTCCCAGTCCTGACATTCCCTGTTTTAATGTCCCCCTAGCTCTGACATGCTCTGGTTTAAGGTCCTTTGCCAGTCATCATAAAGTGTTCATTCTCTGATAAGCCTCAGCATCTCACAGCTCTCTCCCCCAACCACTTCCCAGTATTTTTTTTCTCTGTAACTGTGGTGCTAGAGAGGCTGAATCCCATTATCACAGCCATATTCCTTTTGGAGGTACATTGCTCCTTTCTTTTAAAATGCAAACACTGCCGGGAAGTAGCTGAACTAATGAAGTGACCAGTAATTCAGCTAATTTACTCATTGGACTAACTCAAGAAGTAACTAAACCACCTCATATGAAGCTGCAATGACTTAGTAGGCACTGCCAGTGGAAAGGATACAGAACCTCAAGTCAGAAGACAAGGAAGGGATAAAGTCCTGTCCCATCTCTTACTAGCTACAAGTCTTTGAACATGTCTTTATTTTTTCAAACCCTCACCTTTCATCTTAGAATACTGTGTATTGGTTCTAAGGCAGAAGAGTAGAGCGGTAAGGGCTAGGCAATGGGGGTGAAGTGACTTGCCCAGGGTCACACAGCTAGAAGGTGTCTACGGCCATATTTGAACCCAGGATGTCCCATCTCTGGGCCTGGATCTCAATCCACTGAGCCACCTAGCTTCCCCCACTTAACATGTCTTGTACCCTCAGTTTTTCCATCTATAAAATGGAGAGGGGAGAAGAGAGTGGGATCATGATTTTGTGCCCTCCAATCTGTCTCATTGAGCTAGTGGAAGGATCAAATAAGATCATATCCAGAAGGTGATTCCAATAAAGAATAATTATATTGACCAAGACCTGGCTTGGAAGAAGAGCGATGAAGATGTACTTCTCTCCCTCTTTTGCAGGGGTGTGGGACTATGGATGCAGAATACTGCATATATCATCAGACTTCCGTGATACATGTTAATTTTGCTTAACTCCACCCCCCTTTGTTTATGAGCAATGGCTCTCTGGATAGGGGAGATTTATAGCTGGAAGTGAAGGTGATGGAAAAATAAAAATTAACAGGGTTTTTTTTTTAACTGAAAAGGACTATATAAATGTGGGGTATTGTTGTTATTGAAGAGAAGGAACTAAGATCACTGGTAATAGATTACCTTCCATGTACTCCATATACAGCTTGTATAAGATACATACACACAGAGAGCTAAGTAATATAATAGACCTAGACATGGGGACAGAAAGACCTGAGTTCAAATTCTGCCTCCAATACTTGCCAGCTGTTTGACCTTGAACAAATTCTTTAACCTTTTGGTTGCCTCAATTTCTTCATCTGTAAAATGGGGGTAATAATAACAAAAAAGCATCTACTTCCCAGGTTCAACTTGGAAGGGCTCTAAAACTGTACATACCCTTTGACCCAGTAGTAATACTACTAGGTCTGTATCCCAAAGAGATCAAAGCAAAAGGAAGAGGTCTTATATGTACAAAAAATACTCACAGCAGCCCTTTTGTGGTGGCAAAGAATTGGGGAGGGATGGGAGGCCCATCAAGTGGGAAATGGCTGAGCAAGCTATGGCGGATGATTGTGATGGCATACTGCTGTGCTACAAGAAATGATGAGCAGGATGCTTGCAGAAAAACCTGGGAAGCTTTCAATGAACTGATGCAAATTAAAGAGAGAAGAAGCAGGAGAACATTGTACACAGTCCCAGCAATATTGTATGATGATCCACTGGGAATGACTTGGCTATTCCCAGCAATACAATGATCTAAGATAATTTTATTTCTTTTAATCATTAAATTAATTAATTAATTAATTTCATTAATGAGATTCCATTGTTCACAGTCATAAAGGATCACCAGTGGCATATTAAAGTCAAAAAGATATTTCCAATTAACTAAGATCATTTTAAAAGACTCCTGATGAAAAATACTACCCACCCCCAGAGCCTGAGTGCAGATTGAAGCAGACATTCTTTACTATCTTTATTTGGGGAGGAAGTTAGGGCTCTTTTTTGGTCTGCGTTTTCTTTTACAATGTGACTAATATGGAAATATATCTTACATGATGGCACAATTCCTCAGGAAGTGGGGAGAAGAGGGAGGAAGAGAATTTGGAACTGAAAAAGGAATTTTTTTAACCCTTACTTTCTGTCTTAGAATCAACACCTAGTATTGATTCCAAAGCTGAAGAGTGTAAAGACTAGGCAATGGGGGTTAAGTGACTTGCCCAGGGTCACACAGCTAGAAACTCAAAAATCATTAAAAAGAATGTTACAGTAACTGAAACATTGTCAGAAGATCAAATGTAATACATTTTGCTACTAACAGCAGTACGATGATCCAGGGCAATTCTGAGAGACTTATGAGAAAGAACACTATCCGCATCTAGAGAAAGAACTGTTGGAGTAGAAATGCAGAAGAAAACATATGATTTATCACATGTTTATTGGGGTTGTGGTTGTATAACATGATTCACTGACAAAAAATGCACAATATGGAATCATGTTTTGTGTGATAATACATGTATGATCCAGTGGAATTGCTTTTATAGGCAGCTGCATGGCTCAGTGAAAAGAGAGCCAATCCTGGAATTGGAAAAGTCCTGGGTTCAAATCTAACCTCAGATACTTCCTAGTTGTGTGATCTTGGGCAAGCCTCAACTCCAATTGCCTTAACCTTACTCCTTTTCTGACTTAGAAATGATACTTAGTGGAGACGGGGGGGGGGGGGGGGGGGGGGGGGGGGTCCTAGGTTCAAATCAGGCCTCAGACCCTTCCTAGCTGTGTGACCCTGGGCAAGTCACTTGACCCCCATTGCCTAGCCCTTACCACTCTTCTGCCTTGGAGCCAATACACAGTATTGATTCCAAGATGGAAGGTAAGGGTTTAAAAAAAAAAAGAAAGAAATGATACTTAGTGTTAATTCTTATACCATGGGTAAGAGTTTTGAAAAATGAATAAATCACTAAAAATTATTTTTACATATAATTGGAGAAAATGAATAGTTTAAAATTTTTTTAAGAATGAAAGCTCCCTATTAAAAAATCAGGGGAAATTGCAACTTAAAAGTAAGCTTGGTTAAGTTAAGCATTTATTGAGTATTTACAATCTTCTCAGTGCTATGAGGAAACAAAGGAAAGAAAAGCCAGACTTTCAGCTCTCAGAGAATGTGCATTCTGGAAATAACATACAGACAACAGGGGGATTGAAGAAGAATACTTACAAAACAACCTAATAAAGTGCAAAATGACCTGGTTAAAAAAAAAAAAGAATGAAAGCTCCCTGAGGGCAAGCTCTTGTCTGTATGGTGCTCAGCACCATGCTGGGCTTATAGTAAATGCTTACTAAATGCTGCTTGAAGAACTGATTAGAGTACTTTAATCCAAGCACTGCCCACAAGTCAGTGTATGGTGGGGAGTGACATATTATCCCCATTTTCCATATGAAGAAACTGAGGTCTAGGGTGACTTTGAAAGGAAAGATAGTCTACTTCCCATTTTGCCCAGGACCAGCCTGATCTGATCAAATCTGGACCCAGCTTCCACTTCTCTCTTCATTATCTGATTTCTTCAGGTAAAAGCCTGGCAAGGCTAACTGATTCACCTTCATACTCCCTCCAGCCTAGATCAGAGGGTTGCCCCCAGAGAACATTTGTGCCAGACCACTGTTCTTCCTTGGAGTCTTCCAAAGAGCAGGGGGAAAATCAGACCTCAAACCTAGATCTAAGAAGATTAGAGAGAAGAGAATTCTGCCACCATTCCTCTTCAGACCAGCTCTCATACTGAGAAGCAGCATGGAACAATGCAGAGGGGAAAAGACTGATCCAAAGCCAGGAAGATGAAGTTAAGATCTTGCCTCAGACAACGTACTAGCTGTGTGACGCTTGAACAAAGTCCTTTCATCTCTATTTGCCTCCATTTCCCATTCAGTAAAATGAAGGGGTTGAACTTTTCTCCTTGTGTCTTGTTGATTCAAGGAAGACAGAACCAAGCCTGTATATTATGGGGAATAGGGACAGTGTCTCAATTTAATTTCTATTGAGGTTTTATTATAAATTAATACCATAGTCAAAAAAATGAAGGGGTTGAGTTACATGACCCTGAAGCCTGCCTATCAATCTATCAGTCTGCCTGTCTGTCTCTCGATCTCTCTCTGAGTCTCTGTCTCTTTTAAACCATGACTTTCTATCTTAGTAGCAATTCTAAGGTAAGAGAGTGGTAAGGGCTAGGCAATAGGGATCAAGTGACTTGCCCAGGGTCACACAGCTAGGAAGTCTCTGAGGCCAGATTTGAACCCATGTCCTCCTGAATCCAGGAGCCCTAACCACTGTGCTATTCATATAGCTTTAAAATGATGATTCACACTTCTAGCTGTGTGACCCTGGGCAAGTCACTTAACCCCCCTTGCCTAGCCCTTACCAAGTTTCTGCCTTGGAAAAAATACATGTATTGATTCTAAGGCAGAAAGTCAGGGTTTAACAAATATAAAATAAAATAAAATAAAATAAAATAAAATAAAATAAAATAAAATAAAATAAAATAAAATAAAATAAAATAAAATGAAATGAAATGAAATGAAATAAAATAAAATAAAATAAAATAAAATAAAATAAAATAAAATAAAATAAAATAAAATAAAATGATGATCCCAACAGTCCCTTCCTTTCTAGGACCACAAGCCTTTGCTTTTGGGCAGAAGCATCTCTTACTGAATATAGGACAGGGTATTCATGAGCTTCCAAGAGGCTAGTTAATGCTAAAAACTAACAGCAGTTACACCTGCAGCCTCTGTTCCCTGGATCCAGACACAAATTCAAACCCAGGGCTCTGGATTCAGCATCTCTCCTTCCTAGGAAGCTTCCTTTAGCACTAAGGAAAAAACAGAGACACACCGAACAGCTCACATGGAAGCTGTCAGTGCAGGCAGAGCTGGGAAAGAGCAGCTAGATCTGGAAGCCAATCACTGCCTTAATTATACCTCAGTGTCAAACGCTGGTGGATTTGGAAAAGGTTACATCTTAGTCATAGGATTTTAGAGCTCGAAGGCACCTTAGAAAACATGTAGTCCAATTCTCTCAATTTAAAGATGGGGATACTGGGAGCAGAAAGGAGGAGTGAGTGCCTTGCCTAAGGGGACACAGGAAACAGAATTCAAGTCCTCTGACTTCACATACAGTGTAGCAATGTGGCTCACTCACTGGACCTGGAGTCAGGAAGCCCTGAATTCTAATCCAGCCTCAGACACATATCCGCTGTGTGACCCTGGGCAAGTCACTTTACCTCTCTACCTGTCTCCATTTTCTCATCTGAAAAATGGGGATAATAATAGCATCTACCTCCTAGGGTTGTAAAGATAAAAATATTGTAAGACAATATTGGTGAAGTACTTGGCAAGCCTTAAAGCCCTATATAAATGCTAGGTCTTATTCTTACTCCATCATTTTAACCATGCTGGAATAATCTGGAATAAAGGCAATATCTGGCAACATTTAACTTATATAAGCATCAGGCACATCTTTTGAAGACAAAGGATCACAGATTTGAAGCTGAAGGTGGTTTTAAGAGGTGACTAGTCCAGCCTCCAATTTTTAGAATAAGGAAACATAGGAGGGCAACTGGGTGGCTCAGTGGATGGAGAGCTATGCCTAGAGATGGGAGGTCCTGGGTTCAGATCTAGCCTCAGACACTTCCTAGCTGTGTGACCCTAGGCAAGTCACTTAACCCCCATTACTCAACCTTTACTGCTCTTCTGTCTTGGAAGCAATACACAGTATTGATTCTAAGATGGAAGGTGAGGGTTTTTTAAAAGGGGGGGAGGGGGACAGAGGTCCAGAGAGGTTGTGACTTGCCCAGGGGTACACAGAATCCAAGCCCTCTTACTCTAAATGTCATACATTTTAGGGCTCAGGAGTTATCAATTCCACACTCCTAAATTTACAGACGAGGAAACTGAATCTCAAGGAAAGGAACTATCCTGCTCAAAGTCACAGAAGGAGTAATAATGAGCCCCAGGGGCTCTCTGTTACCTCTGGGATCAAACACAAACTCCTCTTTGGCATTTAAAACCGGATTCCAACCTACCTTTCCAGCCTTATCATGCATCTTTGGTCCAGCCAAACTGGCCTTCTTGCCATTCCTCACATGCCACAACTTCATCTCCATCTCTCATCACCATGCTTTTGCCCCAACTGTCCCTCCTGCCTGGAATGCACCACTTTCTCACCTATGCCTTCAAAGTTCAGATCAAATGCTACCCTATACAAGAAAGTTTTCCTGGTGGCCCTGGCTACTAGTGCCCTCTCTCCCTCTCCCCAAACTATTTGATTTGCATGTTTGTGTATAATATAGTATGTATAATATGCATATTATGTGGTATATATTATATACCATGTGCATACATGATACACCCAATATACTATTATATTTTCTACATATTCTATTTTTCTATTTATATATTATATGGGATTATATGTCATGTATCACATTTTCTACACTATATTTTTGCCAAGTTTCTATTTTATCATATTTACAATAAATATATATTTATTATATATTTATATTATATATTTTGCTATGTATGTATGTCACAATATATTATATACAACATATATAATATATTATATACACATAATATACAATTCTATATTTTCCACATTGTATTTTATTTTTATATTGTATATATTATAATTTTATATTGTATATTATATATAGCACATATTTTATACACATGATATATCATCATATAGCCTATTTTCTACATTGTACTATATTTATATGTTATATAATATTATAGATTATATACAGGCCATTTAATCTACAATATCATATAGATAATATATACTTATTAACATATCTTTTCTAGATTTTTATAACTAAATATTATATACAGTATATTATATCATATACATATTATATAGCACATATTATATCATTATATATTTTCCAGTGTATCTTTTTTTTTTAACCCTTACCTTCTGTCTTGGAGTCAATACTCTGTATTGGCTCCAAAGCAGAAGAGCAGTAAGGGCTAGGCAATGGGGGTTAAGTGACTTGCCCAGGGTCACACAGCTGGGAAGTATCTGAGGCCAGATTTGATCCAGTGTATCTTTATATATTTTTATACTTTTATTTTTGTTTTATTTTATATTTCTATAAAATTTATAAATATATATTTAGAAATTTATATAATTGATATAATATAAATTTTATATTTTATATTTATATTTATTTTATATTTATATTATTTTACTTATATTTTTAATATTTTATGCTATAGATTATATAATATAGATTATATACAGCTTTGTTACATATCATTACATGTATATAATATATCATAATATTATAATAACATATATTATTATATGTTGTTATATAATATATAATAAAAATGTTGACTATGTTATAGGTTATATGCAGCATATAAAACCTATATTATATATAATATATACATGTGTATTATAAATGCTCTACACTTTGTTTTTCTATTTCTTATAATTATATGTATTTTATATGTAAAATATATACTATACAACATGCATGTATCTTATGTGATATATGATGTGTATTATAGAAATGGATTATATTGAATATGTGCTACATATATATATATACTGCAAATATGTTCTATATGCATTTATATCTCCCTCATGAAAGAATGTCAGCCTTCTTAAAGGTAGAGCCAATTTCATGGCTATGACTGTATCTCCAGTGCCAAGGATCATAGGAACATATACAGGAAGTTGGAAGGGACCTTGGAGAGCCCCGAGGCCTCTGAGAGCTGAGCTTTCCCATTGTCTTGCCTGGAATCAAGACTTACTTCCGGGCAATCTCCCCACCATCCCACTGTACATGCTCTTTCCCCTCCCCTTAGCTCCTCTTTAAATGTAGTTTCCCCCATTAAATTGTAAGCTCCAGGAGGGCAGGGACTACCTTGCTTACTTGCATTTGCATTTCTAGCACCAGGCACACAGTAAGCATTTGGGAAGTGCTTTTTTGTTCATGCATTCATTCATTCACTCATTCATTCGCTCATTCATTCACTCATTCATTCATTCATTCATCTAGATCATCTTGTTTTCTAGCTGAAGCCAGTGCCCAGTACAAAGCAAGTACCTTTGATCTAATGCTTGCCAATTGGTGACCGTCCTGATGACAGTAGGACGGGGCTCCCCAGAGTTTCGTTTTTGCCTCTGAATCCTTAGGGCTTAGCATAACATCTGCTACACAGAGGGGATGGGGAGAGAGGGGCTGGACCCAGGACTGAAAGAAGGCACTCATACATTCATGGGTGCCTATCTGTACAAATCTGTGGATCTATTTACAAACCTACTGCTCTGAGCCAGTAAGGAAGAAGGCACAAACTGCACCAATGGAAGCACCCTCCTCTGCATCATCCAATCTAAAAAAGCTGACAAGATTACCCAGGGTCACCAAGTCTACAAGGAGCTATCAGCTACTGTGGCTATTATAATCACCTGAAAGTGTAAGCTCCCCGAGGGCAGAGACAGTTCTGCTTTTGTCCTTTTGTGTTCAGCGCCTGGCATGGAAATTGTTATTGTTCAGTCATTTCAGTTTTGTCTGACTCTTTATTTGGGAGTTTTCTTGGCAGAGATTTTAGAGTGGTTTCCCATTTCCTTCTCCAATTCACTTTATAGGTGAGGAAACTGAGGCCAAGAGGGTGAAGTGACTTGCCCAGGGTCACACCAATAGGAAGTACCTGAGACCAGATTTGAACAGGAAGCAGAGTCTTCCTGACTCCAAACCCAGTGCTCTATCCACTGGACCATCTAGCTGCCCCTGGCATAGGAAAGTCACTTAATAAATGTTGGTTGATTTATAGATCAATGGTGGCATTGGCAAAATTCAAACCCAGAGCTTCTGACTTCAAATCATTCTCTTTTCATTGTATAAGTCAGATCTGGAACTGCAAGGGACCTTGGAGGCAGTCTGAACCACCCCTTTCAATTTTACAGATGAGGAAGCTAAAGCTCCGAGTGAAAAGACTTGCCCCAAATCACAGGAGTGGCAAGTGAAAGTCAGAATTCAAACCCAGGTCCTCTGAATCCAGTCCCAGTCTTTTTCTCCAGCACCAAGCTTTCTCCTTACAAAAGAATAACCAATATAGAAAAGAGCCAGTTTGCGAATGACCAATCTAATAAAGCTCCCTCTCTCAGGCACAGACACTCTCTTCCAGCTCCTCTTCCCCCAGGAGGAAAGGAATGAAGGGAGAATTAAAGAAATCCAGCAACAGGTCCTGTTCTCCAGATCCCAATCTCCCTCTCTCCATTAGTGGTGTGGCAGCACTAGTCTCCGCTGCCATGCCAGGGCTGAGAGGAGGTGCCAGCGTCTCCAGCTTTCTCATTACTCCTGGTCTGTTGTTCCCCCCCCCCCCCCGCCCCCTCTCCCTAGGACCACACCTAGCATTCAAACAGAGCCCATGGAGGGGCAACCTATGCAGGAGGGAAGCTCCAGCTGAGATGAGCAACTTCCTAGCATTGGGAGCTCCAGAATCATCACAGGAATAAATCCGAGCATGGACTTGGTGCCATTCAAAGGGGAGGGGGGAGATGGGGTGGCCCCAAACCCCACCTTCCCATCCCCCTGGGGTGGGGAATCGGGGAAGATAGACTGCTCGTCTCCCCCAGGTTCTAGCGGGGAGGAAAGAGATAACCCAGGCAAAGGCCACAGTCAAGCCTCTTACCCATGGCCTTGGGGAGAAATGAGAGGAACAGCTGCTGTGCTGTTCAGTGGTTTCCCTCCCATCCTGTAAGGGAGAAAGCTGGGAAACCAGCCCCTTTTCCCCCCATCCCCACAACTAGAATGCAGGGGTCTCCCAAGGGACTGAGCAGGGCTGGAGGCTGGAGTGGGGGCCAGCACCCAGCACCCTAAAGCACCCCAGGTCAGCGAGGCAAGCCAATGGGAGCCCCAGCGCTAAGAGCCCTCCACTCCCCATCTCTACCCCCAGGAGGGGACCCCCGGTCATCCCCAAGCAGGCCCTTGGCCCTGAAAACAGAGAACCAGATGCCCGTGCCTAGCACCCTGAGGTGCTGTTACCTGGAGTCTCAGCCCTTCCTCTCTTTCTTCCCTCCCTCCCTCCCACCTGAAATAAACAAATGGGCACCCTGATGTGCTTGGGCACCCGCAGCAGTGCCCCTGCTCCCTCACCTTTTCCTCCTCCCCCCACCCCAAAAACAGCAGCATCCAGCTGTGGTCCCCTCCCAGACGCACATCTGGCAGCAGCCTCCCCCGCCCCTCGCCAGGGGTCCCCGAGTAGCTACCTCCTTCTTGACAGTGCGCAGCAGCCTCTGGCGGGTCTCAGCCTCTGGGGAGCGAAAGGAGGGAGGGGGCTAGGTTAGCGGAGGAAGGGGGCATTGGGGGAGCCCGGGGCGCGGAGGGTGGGGGCTGCCCTCCCCCGATCGCGTCCTTCTCTCCTGCCTGCCTGCCTGCCTGCCTTCCCTACCTGCTGGCGCCGTCGCCATGGCTCCTCCGTCTCTGCCTCTGCCTCAGCTTGTGCCTGTGCCCCGATCTCTCCCTCTGCCTCTGCCTCTGCCTCTGCCTCTGCCTCTGCCTCTGCCTCTGTCTCAGGCTCTGCTTCCGTGTCGGTCTCTCCTCCGGGGTGGCTCCTGGAAACCGCCGCTCCAGCTCCCCGGCTCTACTCCGCAGCAGCAGCAGCGGCTCCGCCAGCAGTGGCGGCGGCGCGGGCGGAGCCTGGAGCGCTGAGGGAGGGCACAAAATGACCGCTGGTCCGCGTCCATGCGACGTCAGGCCCCGGGCAGCAGCTGGAGCCCCAGCACCACGCCCCCTTCTTAAAGGGCCGCCCCGTCCTGGGGACGGGGCGGGCTAGATCGCTGGTGCAGGGTCCTACACTTTCGTGGTCCTCTGAGAACCTCTAGAGTGAGGATCGCAGGGACTGAGCTTTAGAGGTGGGAGGGACCTTAAGAAACCACCCATTTTCCACATGAGGAAACTGAGGCCTAGAAGAGTCCTAGGGTCATAGATTTAGAGTCCTAATGAATCTTAGAGGCCATCCCATCCACTCTCTTCACTTACCGATGGAAAAACTGCCCACCCACCCACCCACCCAAACTGATGTAATGTGTCCTGGGTTACCCAGCTGGTAACTGAAATGAGATCTGAACCCAGGTCTTCCTGCTCCGGTATTTATTAGCTGTGTGATCTTGGAGAGGCTGCATAATCTTTCTAGACCCCCGGAGTGGATGGAGCCCCTGGCCTTGGAGTCAGGGAGACTTGAGTTCAAATTTAGCCCCAGACACTTCTAGCTGACCAAGTCACTTAACCTCTGCCTGCCTGTTTCCTCACCTGTAAAATAGGGATAATAACAGCCCCGGACACTTCTAGCTGGCCAGGTCACTTGGCCAGGTGCCTGCCTGTTTCCTCACCTGTAAAATGGGGATAATAATAGTATTTCCTTCCCAGGGTTGTTGTAAGAATCAAATGAGATAATATTTGTAAAGCATTTTGCAAATCTTACAGCTCTCTGTATATGCTGGCTATTATGATGATTTTATTCCAGTTCCCCGTCTATAAAATGAATGAATTGGACTCAGTGGCTTCTAGGGTCCCTTCTAGTTCTAAATCTCTGACCTAGTCCAAATCCTCCTTTTTACAGATGAAGACACTGAGTCCTGGAGAAAGGTGTGCTTTTGCCTAAAGTCACCCAGGGGGCAGGGAGAGTATGGGATTTGGTCCTCGGGCTCTCAGCCTTCATCCCCAGGGCTCTGTCCATTTTACTCTAGGATTAAAAGGCTCAGTGTTGACTTTACCCTTGAGGAAGGTCTGGGAAGCACCCTGGATCCCTAGATCAGGGGTTCTCAGCCTTGCGTCTCATATTCCTTTGGCAGCCTCAGGAAGCATAGGGACCTCTTCTCAGAAACATGTTGCTAAAGAGACAGTAGATAGAGAGTTAGACCTGGAGTCAAGGGGACCTGGATACAAATTTGACCTCAGACACCTCCAGACACAGTGACCTTGGGCAAGTCACTTGATCCATTTGCCAAGCCCTTGCCCTTCTCTCTTAGAATTACTACTAAGACAGAAAGCAAGGGTTTAAAAACTTTTTTCCTAAGTGCATAAAATTCATGGGATGAGGAAGGAAACCAAGTAAATGGAAATAAAGCTATATGGTTGTTTTTTTCCCATCCACCTTCATCAATGTCCTAAAATCTATCCACATACTCCATGGGAGTCCACAGGACCCCAAGTTAAGAACCCCGACTCTAGAGATGAAAAGGGTTCAAAGGAGATGCTGCCATTTGGGAACAATTATTAAATGCCCACAGTGTACCAGACACTGTGCTAAGCACTGGGTATACAAATACAAGTAGAAAGACAGCCTCTGCCCTCAAGGAATTTCTATTCAGTTGGGGGAAGACAACATCCAAAAGGATGCTGGGAGGAGAGGGAACAATTTTGGAATTTGGAAGCTGGTAACAGAAACGGGGCCAATCTCTGGCCTCTTGAGGGAAAGTTCCATTAGACAGTAGGGGATTAATTAATGCTGATTGAGGTGACAATGTGGGGAAAGGTCCTTATGAGACAAATGCTTTGTGAATGTTAAGCACTATGGAAATGGAAACCTGTTTCCTCCCAATTTTATAGCTGGAAAAACTGAAAAACTGGAAAGGAAGAGAATGGGAGGGGGGTTCCAGGAAGCCACCTGGGAAAGGGAACACTAGCTCAAAGAGAGAAAACATCAGCCTAAAAACCAGGAGCCTGTTGTGTGACTAGAAGCAAGTCTGTTGATCTCTCCGGATGGCTGGGTCCCTGCATCATTTTGTATTGATGTCTTTTACTGTGGTCTCTACATCAGACATTTCTTGATATGCATTTCTCTCCCTTTTTTGGGAAACCCTTCCCTTCTCTCTCCAAATCAAAACAAGAGGGGGAAGTTAGGTGGCTTATTGGATTGAGAGACAAGCCTAGACATGGGAGGTCCTGGGTTCAAATCAAACCTCAGACACTTTCTAGCTGTGTGACCCTGGGCAAGTCATTTAACCTCCATCACCTACTCCTTACTACCCTTCTGCCTTGAGACCAAAACACAGTATTGATTCTAAGACAGAAGGTAAAGGTTTAAAAAAAGAATCAATACAAGTATGGAATCCAAGGCAGAGGGGCAATAAGGGCAAGGGGATGGGGGCTAAGTGACTTGCTCATGGTCATACAGCTAGGAAGCATCTGAGATGCCAAATTGGAACCCAGGACCTCCCATCTCCAGGCCTGGTGCTTTTTTATCCACTGTGCTACCTAACTGTCCCATCATGTATTCTTTTTTTTTTAACCCTTAACTTCCTGTCTTAGAATTAATACTAATTATTATCGCCAAAGCAGAAGAGCAGCAAGGGCTAGGCAACAGGGGTTAAGTGACTTGCCCAGGGTCACACAGCTAGGAGATATCTGAGGCCAGATGGGAACCCAGGACCTCCTATCTCCAAGTCTAGAATTCTATCCACCACACTGCTCTAGATATGCATTTCTCCAACCCTCCTCTCACCACTAATTCTGCTTTTCCTTTTTATTTATGAAAAAGTGAAGGAAGACAATCGCATCTGACAGTGTATGCAGCATTCTATACCCCTGAGCCCCCACTGCTCTACCAACAAGAGGTTCCATCCCTTGTTCTTCTGAAACAAGATTATTCATTGAAATTGGCCCAAGTACAACTGGCTTCTGGTATGATTCTTTCTTCTTTTGTACCCTAGGGATAAGGACCAAATTCTTGCCTATACCACAGGACTATTTGGAGAACAAAAGCCATGTAGTAGCTAATAACACAGGATTTGAATTTCACTAGTTCACACATTAAGCTCAAAATTCTATAATCATATATATTTTTAATTTTAATATATTTGTTAATTGTCATATTTAAATATATATTAAATATGTATATTTAAAGCCCTTACCTTCTCTCTTGGAATCACTACAAGTACTGGTTCCAAAGCAGAAGAGCAGTAAGGGCTAGGCAATTGGGGTTAAGTGACTTGCCCAGGGTCACACAGCTAGGAAGTGGCTAAACCCATATTTGAACCCAGGAACTCCCATCTCTAGGCCTGGCTCTGAATCCACTGAGTAAACTAGCTGTCCCCAAAACCCTTTGCTTTGTGTTTTAGTAACAGCTCTAAGACAGAAGGGCAAAGTCTAGGTAAATGGGGTTAAGTGACTTGCCCAGGGTCGCACAGCTAGGAAGTGTCTAAGGCCAAATTTG
Organism: Monodelphis domestica; assembly: GCF_027887165.1. NCBI lineage: Eukaryota > Metazoa > Chordata > Mammalia > Didelphimorphia > Didelphidae > Monodelphis > Monodelphis domestica. The sequence goes on from NC_077229.1 coordinate 27,436,226, forward strand.
AACCCAGGACCTCCCATTTCCAAGCCTAGAGCTCTATCCATTGAGCATCTGGCTGCCTCCTCAATCAAATATATATTGAGTGCAAGGCTCTAGGGAGAGTGGTAGATTTTTAGCTGTTTTTCCTTTAATGCAATCCTTTTGGGGTTTTGGCGTGTCTGGACCCAGCAGCAGTCAGTGGAAAGACTTGAAGTCAGAAGGTCTGGATTCACATTCGTGACCCAGGACTTGGTACCCTGATGATTGATTAAATGGTTCCAACATCACAAACCCCAGTTTATGTTCCACTGGGATGTTCCCTTGTGACAGATGTGGGAGAAGGGGCTCGACTGGATGGCCACCAAGGTTGAGTCACTCCGAGTTGTGGTTGTAGTTATTGTCATTAAACATTATGGCGGGCATGCTTCCAAGTGAGCAATTGGTGTCAGCCTCCTGGCTCATTCATTCCAAAGCCTAACATCCTCGTAGAATATTCTTACCCAGAACCATCTCTGGCACTGATGTTAAGCAGACGAGAGGCACTGTATTATAGTAGACATTGTATATATTGTGTGAGGGAGATCTGGGTTCCAGTCTTGCCTCTGACACTTATTCATTGTGCAGTCTCTGAGCCACAGAGGAATTGGACTTGATGATGGCCAAGATTTCTTACGCTTCTAGATCTTCGGTCCTAGAAGTACTAGCCTAGGAGTCAATAAGACCTGGATTCTAATCCTGACCCTGGCACTTATTAGTTGTTTGACATTGATCAGTCATTCTAAGGTCCTGTCCAACGAGAAAGCCAATGATTCTAATACCAGAGCCAGGACCTGGCAGAGTAGTACATGCAATTAAGAATCAAAGGTCTGGATTTGAATCACAACTCCATCATTTAATTTTGAAACAATTCATTTAACCTTTCAGGGCCTTAGTTTTCTCATCTATAAAATGGGGAGAGGGAAAGATGATCCCTGAAGTCTCTTCCAGCTGTTGACCTAATAAGCATCCTTAGGGTTCCTGAAGCTACTGATTTTCCAGATTCCTTGATTGTAACTTGGGATAGGTTGGTTCAGTGACTGATTCTCAGTGTCAAATGAAGCACAAAAGAGAGAGACAGATGCTCTCCAAAGTTATGGCAGAAGAGCAGCAGAGCTCCGGAGGAAACAGGGTTTCCTGTAAAGGAGAAGGCTCTCCAGATGCTCCCATTTGGAGATGCCATTGTGTTGAGTTCATCCATCTCCAGAATACTATGGGGCTTCTTCATTGAGATCCATGGCAACCCAAAAGAGATTGGCCAACTGGTCCATGACCAGTGTATGCTAAGAGTTAAATGAACTAATGTCGTTTCTCATAGTCATAGAAGTTCAAAGAAAGAAGAGGTCACTGTGACTTGGGGGGAACATCTTAGATTCAATGTGTCCAAAACACAACTCATTATCTGTAGCCCCCCCCCCCAGCATCAACTGCTCTCTTCTTCAACTGTCGTTCAGTCATGTCTGACTCTTCATGACTTTGGGGTTTCCTTGGCTGAGATACTAGAGTGGCTTGCCATTTCCTTCTCCAGCTCATCTTACGGATGAGGAGGAAACTGAGGTAAACAGGGTTAAGTCACTTGATCATATAGGATCATACAAAATCATACAGCTAGGAAGTGCCCAAGTCCAGTAAGGAGGGATTAAGTGACTTGTCCAGGGTCACACAGCTAGGAGGTATCTGAGGCCAATTTTGAACCCAGGACCTTCCATCTCCAGAACTGGTTCTCTACCCACTGAACCACCTTGCTCCCTGCTGCCATTTTTGGACTTTTAAAATTCTTCAAAACCTTGCTCAAACCTACCTTTCCAGCCTTGTTAAGCTTTACTCTTTCATTTTGCCATTCAGACAACCTGGCCTTTTCTCTATTCCTGATACACAATACACATCTCTCATCTCCAGGTCTTTGCCCAGGCTGTTCCCTGTGCCCCAAACCTTTCCTTCCTCATCTCTACCTCATAGAATCTCTCTTTTCCTTAAAGACCAATTCATCAACTGGGGGATTCTTTTTTGTGGTGCTCTCCACTAGGGGTTTCCTGTAATTATCACATTTGATATCACAAATTAAAGACCTACAGAGGATGCAGGGGAAGACCAATTTGTCACCAAGCAACTATTAAGGACCCACCAGGTGAAGATACTTACTCTCAGCTGCCTGTTTACTGAGGGCCTTATAGAAACAGTATAATGCCAACGATATTGCCCACTGGCATAGAGGAGAATCAGTGAGGCAACCAAATGAGAAAGAGGTGACAGACAGACAGACAGACAGACAGACAGACAGAGACAGGGACAGGAGATGTGTGTGTGAGAGAGACAGAGAGAGAGAAAGAGACAGAGACAGGGGGGAGAGAGAGAGAGGAGAGAGAGAGAGAGAGAGAGAGAGAGAGAGAGAGAGAGAGAGAGAGAGAGAGAGAGAGAGAAGGAGAGGAGAGAAAAGAGAGGGGGGGAGAGGTCCTCCAGATGCCACCTCCTAAAAATCTCTAACTTGCATCCAGGTAAGCTCAGGGAACCACTTCCTGTTTCCCCATCCCCTTTCTTCCATTTCCTCATTCTCTGAACTTTGTCAGTCCTCTCTCCCTCCTCTCCTCTCCTTAGAATCAAGGACTTACTTATTTTCCCACATTACTGATTCAACTGGGGGCAGTTAGATGGTCCTGTGGATAGCATACCTGCCCTAGAGTCACCTGGAGACAGTAAGACTCATCTTCCTGACTTCATATCTGACCTCAGACACTTATTTAGCTGTATGACCCTGGCCAAGTCACTTAATGCTGTTTGTGCCTCAGTTTCCTCAACTATAAAATGAGCTAGATAAGGAAATGGCAAACCCCTCCACTATTTTTGCCAAGAAAATCCCAAATGGGGTCATAGAATGAAGGCAATAACAAAAAAACCAATATTATATCTATCTCCTTGAGGGTCAGGACCACTTATTTCTATTTCATTTTTGTCCCTGTATCCTGAAAGCCAAACATACAGAAGGCACTTAATTAATGCTTATATGTATGTTCTATATGTATGCACATGCATGTATTGTATATATGTTATATATCCATATATTATAGATTTAAGTGTGTGGTGCATGTATGGCTATGTGTATATACATGTGTGTTTGTGTGTACATGTATGCTTGTGACATATATGTTTTGTGTATGTTGTGTTTTATATAGGTGTGTATTGCGTATTTATATGTTGCATGTATGTACATGTCAACGTGTGTGTATTTTATGTGTATATGCTTATGTGCATGTGTGCATACAGGTGTGTGTCTGTTTTACATGTGTACACATGCATGTGTATCTGTAAGTATTTGTGTGCCTGTATCTGTGTATGTATATATCTGTACATGTTTATGTGTGCATGTAAACGTTTATGTGCAAATATCTATATATGTTTATGCACATGTATATATTTCAAATGGCACATGTTGGCATTGTATAATCTCCTCCCTAAGAAAATAAAGTGGCTAGTTGGTTACTTGCATGTGGGCATGAATGGATTCCTTCTCTGGTTCTGCAGTACAGGTTTGATGGAATTGAGCAACTTGAATTTAGAGTCCCAGGACCTGAGTTCAAATCTAACCCTTTTCCACTTACTACCTTAGAGACCTTGAATTCATTACCTATCCTCTCTGAGTCTCAGTTTCCTCATCGGTAAAGGGGAAGAGAGCTCTACTTGATGACCTGAAGAGAAAGAAATTTGCCTCATTTAACTGAAGTACCAGTGATAGCCAGAAGGTAGCGCTGTTGTACCAGATGGTTTCGAGGCGGGAGTGGGAGGGGGGCAGAAGGGACCCAAGATTTTCCAAACCTTTCTAAGAAGCTGATTGTAAATGTCGCGGGATCGTAGATTTCGAGCTCGAAGGAGTCAGGGACATGATCTCGCCCAAACCCATAATTTTTCAGAGAAGAAACTGAGATGCAGAGAAAAGAGGCGATGCCCCAGGATCGTGACGTCCAAGCTGGGGAGGAATTTAGAAGAGGGGGCTGGGAGAGAACTTAGAACATCTAACATAGAACGCTAGGGCTGGAAAGGACCCTAGAGATCACTCATTTTATAAAGGAGGAAATCACTTCACAGAGCAGTGAGGTGACTTACCCACAGCTCCTGAGTGCTGACGAGCTCCTCTTGGGATCCATTCTGAAGTCCCCTCTGCCCCCGCTCTCTACTTCAGCCAGATTTTCCCTGCCCCAAGAGAACCTTTGTAAATGTATCTTTTATCCAGTGTTTGCCAGCTAAAAGTCAACGTAAGTTGGAAAAAGACATTCTGTTACTATTGGCAAAGCCTGGGGATTCTCTGCTTTGTTGGGCGCTCCGCAGAGGCTGTGGAAACAATCTTGCACTGCCCTCCTGGCTGCCTGTGATCCTAGTGGAGAGAGGGACTGCCTGACTGCAGGAAAACTGGGCTGAGAACCTCCGTTGATGGGGTGCCCCGGACTGCCCTGCCTATCAGTGTGATGATTCCCTTCTAGCTCCTGGCAGTTACAAGTCAATTTTACAACAGAATGACAGGATTCCAGAGCCGGAAGGGTCCCCAGCAGCTGCTCATTCAAGTCCAGCCTGTCTGAGCATCCTCTCTGCAAGGTCCTGGGGCAGATCAGTGGTCATCTAGCCTTTGCTTGAATACCTCCAGTGATGGAGAACTCACTACCTATTAACACAATTCATCCCACTTTGGGGCAGCTCTCATGATCAGGAAGTTTTCTCCTAACTAAGATCCAGCCTAAATTGTCCTCTTGAGTCAAGCAGAAAGGGATGGTGTAATAGAAAGTAGGACAAATTTGGAATCCAAGAGTCTGACCCTAAATCGCAGATTCGGATTCAATATGTGTGTGACCTTGGTCAAGTCTTAGACAAGTCTCTGGGCCCCAGTTCCTCCATCTATACAATGAAGGCACTGTACCAGGGGCTCTCTGGGGCCCCTTCCATCACTAGATCTAGATTCCCTGAATCCTCTGATTTCTAAGGAAGTGCATAAATTCTATCTTAGAATTTATGCAAAGTGTCAGTTCCAAGGCAGAAGAGTGTTAAGGGCTAGGTAATTGGAATTGGGTTACTTGCCCAGGGTCACACAGCTAGGAAGTGTCTGAGGCAAGATTTGAACCCAGGACCTCCTGTCTCTAGACCTGACTCTCAATCCACTGAGTCACCTAGCTGTCCCTGATAAAGGTTGGGGTTTTTTTTAATTGATTGATGGACAGGTAATAAAAAAAAAAACAGTTCAGCAGGCTCTATTATCTATTGCTAGAAATGTCTCACTGGGTAAATCTCAGCCCATGCTTCGTTCTCCAGCTGGGGGTCTAGTTCTGACAAGAAATGATGTCACTGCCCAGGTGTTCACAGCATGGGGACAAGGAGGACTGGAAATGGCTGATGCTGCATCGCCATGGAAACCCTCCTCAGCTCCCTCACCAGCTAAGTTTCCCCATTCTGACCTTTTCAGTAGCTCCTCTTAATTACAGATGGGAGTGGGAAATGGCAAAGCCAGGTTCTGAAGCTGAGACCTCCTCGGCCCCTACGGCTTCTCTGGAGGACCAAAGATGCTCTAGAGCTATCATGTCCTCAGCCTCAGTCCTTAGGAACTTTATGGGAAACACCAGCTTGGTTGTGGCCCATGTGGCTGACTCCTCTCCAGCCATTCACCCAATTGATCAATTACCAAATATTCATGGATAAAGCACCTACTGTGTGCCAGGTACTACATCAGCCTACACAAATGCAAAGACAAAAAAATCAGTCATTGCCCAAACAAGACCTGAGGAGACAACATGTATACACACGTTGAGTGTAGGAGACGTTTGATCTCGTTCAGTCATTTCAGTCATGTCCGACTCTTCATGACCCATTTGGGGGTTTTGGCAGAGAGACTGGAGTGGTTGGCCATTTCCTTCTCCAGCCCACTTTACAGATTAAAAAAAATTAGGCCAACAGAATTAATTAGTTTCCCAGAGTCACACTGCAGCCACATTTGAACTCAGGTCTTTCCTTTCCAGCTCATTTTACAGATAAAGAAACTGAGAAAAACAAGGTGAAGTGACTCACCCAGGGTCACACAGCTAGTAAGTATCTGGGGCTAGATTTGAATTCAGGACTTCCCAACTCCAGGCCCAGTGCTCTATCTACTGTCCCACCTCACTACCCAAGTAAGTAGATACATACATATATAAAGTCATTATAAAGGAGGTACTAACCACTAGGAAGATGGGGGAAAGTTTCATATAGAAGAAGGTGCTTGAGCTGAGCTTTGATGAAAACGAGAGATCATAAGTGATGGAGATGTGGATGAAATGCATTCATGACATGGGGATGGATTGTGCACCTAGTGCATACCCACTTCCTCTTCTTCTAAAATGAAAAAAAAAGCAGCTGGGTAGCTAAGTGGATTGAGAACCAGAACTAGAGATGGTCCTGGGTTCAAATCTGACCTCAGACATTTCCCAGCTGCATGACCTCGGGCAAGTCACTTGACCCCCATTGCCTAGCCCTTACCACTCTTCTGCCTTGGAACCAATAAACAGTATTGACTCCAAGACAGAAGGTAATGGTTTTTAAAAAATAAATTAATTAAATAAATAAAATGAAAAAAGCCATTATTGGTGTCCTGTTCATAAATCACTGCTATTTTCCAATAACTCCTCCTCCAAAAGAATTCTCCTGAATCACCAAATAAATCAACCTATTGGCTATGTCTGAAAATACACACCCTATTTTTCACCTGTAGGCCACCATGTGTCTGTCAAGAGGTTGGGGGCATCTTTCAGAGTCAATCTACTTCTTCCCTGAGCTTTGACTCCCAACCTGGCACTCTATCCACTGCGCTGCCTAGCTGGCCCTTCTTTCTTAATCTTAAAAGAGAAAAAAAGTAATTAACTTAGAACCAGAAGAGATTTTGGAGACCAATTCCTCTAGAATATTAATATACCAAGATATTAAGTGACTGGATTAAGATCACACAACCACTAAGAATCAGGGGCAGCAGGGGGGCAACTGGGTGGCTCAGTGGATTGAAAGCCAGAACTAGAAATGGTCCTGGGTTCAAATCTGGAATCAAACACTTCCTAGCTGTGTGATCCTGGGCAAGACGCTTTAGCCCCATTGCCTAACCCTTATCACTCTTCTGATTCTGGTTCTTCTTGGTTCCAAGACAGAAGGTAAGGGTTTAAATAGTGGAAAAAATAATCTGAGGCAGGATTTGAACTCTAGTCAAACTGATTTCAAATCAAGTGCAATATCCCATTAATAATAGCAACTATCTCCCAGAATTGTTGTGAGGACCAAATGAGATAATATATAAAGCACTTTGCAAACTATAAAGTGTTATATAAATACTAGTTATTGTGGTGATGATGATGATGATGATGATGATGATGATGATGATGATGATGATTACATCCTGCTGCCTTTGAGGAACTAGTTGGTGTCCTTGGCTGCCACCATCTTGCAAGAAAGAAAACACAAGGGGGCAGCTGGGTAGCTCAGTGGATTGAGAGCCAGGCCTAGAGATGGGAGGTCCTGGGTTCAAATCTGAATTCAGCCACTTCCCAGTTGTGTGACCCTGGGCAAGTCACTTGACCCCCATTGCCTACCCTTACCACTCTTCTGCCTTGGAGCCAATACACAGTATTGACTCCAAGATGGAAGGTAAGGGTTTAAAAAAAAGAAAGAAAGAAAACACAAGTTCAGGGAATGGAAGTGACAGTCCTGATATCTTGATGGGGATATGACTGGGCATGTAGACTCTAAACGATCACCCTGGTGCAAATATCAATAATATGGAAATGGGTCTTGATCAATGACACATGTAAAACCCAGTGGAATTATGCATTGGCTACAGAAGGGGGTGGGAGGAAAAGAACCATGGGAAAATAGTCTAAATTAATTAATTAAATAAAAATTTCCAAAACTTAAAAAAAAGAGTTTAAGGACTTGAGGCTTCTTTTCATGAGTATGGACTTAGGAACACAGCCCTCCCTTTACCTGGTCAACACTTCCCTCTTCATGTCATTCAGAGATCATCTCCTCTGTGATCCAGAATGATCCCCATCTTCAAAGGGCCCTGCTCAAATCAGACTACTCCTATGGCTTCTAGAACTCCCCAAAGAGGAGTACAGTACACTTCTTTCTCCACTTAAGACAGAAGCATTCTTAGGACAGAGGTTTCAGGGTCCTTGATCCAAGTGGAATCTTCTGGAGCTTATAAAGATTTAGATCTAAAAAGGACTTCTGAGACCTCTGAATCCAGCCCCTTTATATTATACAAGGAGAAAAAAGAAACCCTTGGAAGTTAAAAGTTATACAGTTATGGGGCAGCTGGGTAGCTCAGTGGATTGAGAGCCAGTCCTAGAGACGGGAGGTCCTAGGTTCAAATCTGGCCTCAGTCACTTCCCAGCTGTGTGACCCTGCGCAAGTCACTTGACCCCCATTGTCTAGCCCTTACCACTCTTCTGCCTTGGAGCTAATACACAGTATTGACTCCAAGATGGAAGGTAAGGGTTAAAAAAAAAGTTATACAGTTAGTAAGTATGAGTAGCCAGATTTTTAAATAGTCTTCCCTTCTGTCTTAGAATCAATACTTTGTATTGGTTCTAAAGCAGAAGGGCAGTAAAGGCTAGGCTAAGTTAAGTGACTTGCCCAGGGTCATATAGCTAGGAAATGTCTGGAACCAAATTTGAACACAGGACCCCCTTCTCTAACTCTGGCTCTCTATCCACTGAACCATCTAGCTGCCCTAGATACCAGATCTGTATCCAGGTCCTCTGACTCCAGAATTAGTGATATTTCTTTTTAAAATATGTTTTTATTCATTTCATTAAACATTTCCCAGTTACATGTAAAAAATTAATATCCACTTGAAAAATTTTTGAGTTCCAAATTCTCTTTCTGCCTCTTATCCCTCTTCCTCCCCTTGAGAAGACAAGCAATGTGATATCAATTTCACATATGAGGTCACACAATACATATTTCCAAATTAGCCATGTTGCAAAAGAAAACACAGACAAAAAGGGACAAAAATAAAGAGAGTTTTTAAAGGTCTGCTTCAATCCGCACTCAGAGTTCATCAGTTTTTCCTCTGCATACAAAGGATCTATGGCTAAGTTATTAGGTTACTGATCTCCATGGGTGGAGAGCATTTTTCATCCTGGGTCCTTAGGAATTATCTTGGATCATTGTCTTGAGCAGAGTAGCTCTTATAATATTGTTGTTAGCCAGTGCTATTGCCAATGCACTCCCACTGCTGTCCCAGCCTTCCCCTCAAACACAAACACCATCTAAAGATTCTACATGTGTCCCATCTTTGCAAAGAATCAGCCGGACAGGATCCTGTGCCTCTAAGAATTATATATCTAGTTACATGGAGGTCATGCAGGCCAACTGCATCATTTTACACAAGAGGGAACTGAGGCACAAGGAGGACCTCCAAATCTATTCCAAACTATACTCAGTTAACCAGAAATAAGAACATTCCATGGTGATGGGATCCTACCATTCTGCTTTTTTCTCTCAGCAAGAACAGAAAAGAGTCTTAAAAGGCTCCATTAATATGCTTCCACCTGTCTCTTCCCCACCTCTCTTTTTCTCCCATTCCTATATCCTCCTGCTTTCCAACATAATGATTAAATTCTCTGGAGACTATTCATCAATTTATAATTATGCATTAGTAAAAGTGAGAGAGAAATAAAAAGAGAGACAATCACAGGATCACCTGACCACTCCTATTTCATCTCCATTTCACAAGTCTCCAGTTCCAAAAAAGGACCAAGCACCTCCTCCATCACCTTTCTTATTATAAGGGCCATTCCTTCTGCATCTTTCTGGTTGGACAGACTTGACCACAGTCTGTCAGAGCCCAGTCTTGTGAATGCCAGGAGCCACTCAGGACTTGGGGGCCAGCCTCTTCTGGGAGCCAGGGAGCCACAAGACCTCTGGCATCCTCCTATAGTAGACATGGGTGCTCAGTCAAAGGGTGGGGCTGATCCCAATCAAAATGGGTTTTCAAAAGGAATAAGGGGATCTAATTTACATTAAATCCACACCATCTCCCCTCTTACTCTTTAGGAGATTCATATGTTAGTTTCCTCACTCTGATTCTTTGGGAGATTAATATGCTAGTTTCCCCAATGAATCATCCCATATATTTCTACCTTTCAGAATTGTCTCATAAGGGTGCCTAGAGGCCCAAAGATATTATGCATTTCATGGAGGGTCTAACTACATTTGGGTGTTTCTTAACATATTAGAAAATGATTGATAGGTACATTGACAAGGAGCCATTAGGGGACATTCCCCTTTTTTGGCACAAGGGTTTTATAATCAAGATAAAATGATGGCACATAGAAAGGACAAAAGTGGATGGAGGGCCCACCACCCCACAGTTCAGTTCATTATATCCAAAGGCTCACTCAGAGCCTCATGATGTAGTGTTTGGGTTCTGGGGATATCCTCTATTGCTCTCATTTTTTTAGTCCATCTGGAATCATGATAGTCCTTACAGGATCTCTGCTTTCCTGGTCCAGGTAATTGGTGATATCTCTTCCTAAAATTGCTTTTAAAAGATATCAGGCTATGAAATTTTAGGATGACTTCACAATTCCTCCCCCTTAGGAGGATGAGATACTGCCTAGGATCTAAGCCTACCATACCCTGATGATAACACAAAGTAAGGTTCCAACATGGTGGATATTCATTTACAGCAGCAATAGACATGGAAAAGGGTGTATGGTTAGGCTACTAGGTTACTGATCTAAGAAGAAATTAAATAATGTTTGGATCACTTCTCCCAAAAACAAGAGTTGAGGGAAATATATATATATATAGATATATAGATATAAATTAATTAAAATCATGACAAATCCCTAATATATATTCAGGATCTAGTGGAGGTAATTTATATCCTACAAGCATGTAGGTCAGGTGCAACAATATTGCAGTAATACACCATCTACCATTACTAAAGAAAGTTTCCAGGCAAAAGAAAAAATAGGATAGAAGTCTGATAAAAAAGGGAATATGGTCCCCCAGTCTGATTTCAAATCCATCATAGGGATAGCCAAGCTGGAGTTAGAGTCAAATAAGGATATATTTCAGTCTCATGTCTTAGAGGCAGAAACAGAGAAGGCCAGTCTGAGAACTTTACTGAACAGCCACCTCCCTGAGTCTCCTCTGAGACACATCCCCCACTCTGGCATTGACATTTATCACTCCAGCAAGTGTTGTTGATATCCATGATCATCATGTTCATCAGCACTGATCAGTGGCTCATTAGCTGTCTCTTTGTAGTTTTCCTGGAATCAGATTCAAACATCATTTATGGTCCCATATGATTTAATAACTAATGGTGTGTTTCAATAGTCCAAGCTTTGAGGTATACAATGTTGTCAGAGCTATTCAACATTGTAAACTGATTCTTCAAATATCAGTTATCATTCCATAAACCCAAGTCTAAGAAAAATCATACTTAAATCAGACAAAAGAAAAAATCAAAAAGATCATATCTCAAATCCCATTTCCAATGTGTTTTTAAAAATGTTTTTAAACATATACATAAAAATACAGATTTATTGCTTAAAAGTTAAATCAATTATCTCTCTAACATGGTAATGATCATCACAATGCACATATGTAAATTTTTGTCCTGGTGAAAGCTTGGCAAAAGACTTTAATACAACAACTAAGGCAAAGTCTGAAAAGGATACAAATTCCTTGGATTACAAAGGCCCAATTAAATTCACACACGAATAAGCAGTCCCTCCCCTCTCCCAGGGACTCATTTTTCACCACTCAAATGAAGAGGTGGAGGAGAGTCCACTCCATGAATCCCTCCCCCTCCTGGAGTCTCCACAGGAACCAAGAAAAAAATCCTTTCCTCTATCTTTAACTTCTTTAGCTTAGCTCTTGCAGTCAGAGTACTTGGGAGTCTCTTGGATGGAGGTGGTCTGCTTTAAAAGCCAAACCAGCATGGCAGAGGTGGACTCCCCACCTGAGGTGGACCGGCTTCCCCAAAGAGACGTCCTGATGGTCAGCAGCAGGTTCTGTCCCAGATTGGAGCCCTCCATAGACTCTAGGGGCAAATGGAACAAGAAAATGGACTTTCTCCTGTCAGTCATTGGATTTGCTGTTGACTTGGGCAATGTCTGGAGATTCCCTTATATTTGTTACCAGAATGGGGGCGGTAAGAAGAAAGGCTTTCTTTTTTCCTCTCTATTTTTTCTAAAGGAAAGTGAGTGCTTATATTAGCTTTATAAATATTGATGCTGTTTTCCCCATCACCATCTCTGCTTTTGCCTTTTTATAGTTTAAAAACTTAATTTTTCTTCCTAGGACAAGCAGCAAGAATCACTCAGTACTTCCTGGGGTTTTCTTTGGCATCTAGTTCAGAAACGCATCAGTCTCTCCTTTCAATAGACAAAATGATGAATGATATTGTGACAAGCATGGTAGACTGAAGAAGGGATTGGGGCAGCTGGAGGTCAAAAATCTGAATTCAAATCCTAGCTTGTCTATTTATTAGCTATGTAGCCTTGGGAAAATCCCTTTACCTCTCTGGGTCTGACTTCGTGACTTTAGGCAAGTCACTTAATCTCTTTTGGCCTCATTTTCCTCCTGTGTAAAATGAGAAGTTTGGACTAGAAGATGCTGGAGCTCCCTCCAGATTACTATAAACATTATAAGATCATCAGTGTATTTTTCAAGGCATGATAGAGGGGGAAAAAAGTAAAGAGAATTAGCACTTATTAAGTGAATACTATGGGCCAGCACTATGACAAATGCTTTACAATTATTATTTAACATTATAATATTATTGAGAAATCATATGATATATTATACAATATATCATCTCATTTGGTTTTCTCTCCAAACAAGTTAAAGGTGTTTTTTAGTTTGTTTTTTACAAAAATTTGGAAGTCAAGCTACAAATTCAATTCTTTCAAGATTGTTAACTCCTCCTTTAAATCAAATCTTTGGTGGATGCTTGAAAGAGGGTATTTTAACAAAGCATGAGTCTTCTCTTGAGATGTTTTCTTTTTATTGTCACAAAAGTAAAATGATCGTTAGTAGAACAGGTTCTCTGGGAGCTGTCCGTGGTACCAAAAATTCCCCATTCCACTGACTCTCTATCCACATATACTTACTATAAAGTAAGCTTAGAAACAAGTTAGATAGTAATAAAGAAAGGAGAGAAAAGACATATATTCCCGACAACCTATGCACACTGACTTTTTGAGAAATGTTGTTTGTTTTCCTTTTCATCAGAGTTACAGCTTCAGAGCTCAAAGGCATTTTAGAGGTTATAGGATTGATGTTGTTTCATTATCTCATAAGATATTAAGATAAGAGATTAAGAGCTGGAAAGGATGCTGGAGGCCAGGAAGTTCTAGCATCTGGTGGTCTATCTCTCTAGCATCCCTTCTGGTCCTAAATGTATAATCCAAACATTAGGATCTTAGAGGCTGTCAGGTTCAGTACCCATTTGTTGACAAAGGAGGAACAGAGAGGAGTGATTTGCCCAAGGCCATAGAAGAAGAATGCTAAGATTTAGGGCTGGAAAGAAATATTAGAAATTATCTATTTCAATCTTCCATTTGACAGAGGAGGAAACAGGTCTGGGGGAAGAAAAATGATTTGTCCACTGTCATACAAGTAGGATCAACAGATTTAAAGCTAGAAGGACACTGAGAGGTCAACTATTCCGACTTCCTGGTATATAGCAGGTGTTTAATAAATACTGGCTAACATTACTTAAATTATTCTCAAGAGAAAACCAGTAATTTCATAGAGGTGTAATGATTGCCCAAAGACAAAAACAAATAACTGTAATTCAAACTCCCAGACCAGGACTTTCTTCACTGCCCCACACTTCCTTTCCATTTCTTCCTCACTGGACTACAGGTAACAGAAATGTACTTCCTGGCTGGAATTGCCTGCCTTAGCTCTATTTAGAGGGAAAAGAGTAATCTTTCTATAGCATTTCTTCCTGTAACTACAGGGAGGCTGCATCCAGTCCTCATGCTTTTTTTTTCCTTTTGATGGTGTCATTTGGGTCATGACATGTAGATTAAATTTATAAACCTTTAGATTATTCTGTTATTTAATGGAAAAGAAAATGACAGACACAACATAAGCATATTTAACTTTTGCTGTAAGTTACATAAAATAACAAAGAACAATGTTTCTTTGGGGCTCTGTTTTGTCTCAGACAACACAATTACTTGAACAAGGAAGTTAACTCTTTTCTGGTCACATATTTGTTTCTGAGAAATCTTTTTTTCTTAGCTCCTGGCTATGACAAAACCAACACAGGATAATTCATTGTGCACTTGGATTCATTGTTATAGTCTTTCTTGCAGTAAGTTTCCAAATTCCCTCCTATGAAAAGCTTCTTTGAGTAGTGTAGCCAAGAACACTGATTTTGTAGTAAGGGCACTGTATTCAAATCCTACTTCTAACCAATTATTTACACACACACACACACACACACACACACACACACACACACACTTTGGATGAATCCTATAATCTTTCTTGGCCTCAGGCTCCTTATCTACAAAATGAGGAAACTGAAGTAGATGGTCTCAAAAGTCCTTTATTTAGCTAGACCTAGGAAATTTTCATTTTAAAAACTGAGTAGAGAAATCAAATGTCTTGCTCAGTGAAAAGAGAACCCCATTTCTGCATTTCATCCTTCACTGTCATTTGGCTGCTATTTTTGTTTCTTAGGAAAATATTAAATTGTCAGCATCTCTTCCCCTTAAACCCCAGAGAGTATTTCCTTATAAAGAAAATCATAGACACTAGTCATCAACAGAAATAAATAATTGAATGCACATACAAAGTAAGAGGTAAAATCTTATATAGAAAAGGCCTTTCCTTAGCATTTAAAAAGGTAGAGAAAAATTAATTAAGGGACAAACAATTAGCAAAAAATGGGTTTATTCCTTAATTTTTCTGGGTCCTTCTGAAGTTCTATTGCCTAACTACCTGCCTGCTTTTCCTCCTTCATTATTCTTTTCTCTCTTTCTCCCTTACTTTATTTCTCTCTCTCTTTCTTTCTGTATTTCCCTATACTCTTTCATTCTCTTCCTCTGTGCCTTCTTCCTTTTTTATCCTCCCTTCCTCTTTCTTCCTTTCTTTGTTTCTACTGCTTTTTCTTTTCTGCTCTCTTTTTTGCTTTCTTCCCCACTTCCTTTTCATTTCCTTTTTCCTTCTTTGATTCCATCCTTCCTTCCTTTCCTCTCTTTCCACAAACATAGTCAATGTATATACAGTTGTGATTATACTCATCTCACACCATACATGGCTTTCCTTGTTTCCCTCTATGGAGTATGTCTCCATAGTTAGCTTGTGTTCATATCATATCCTACTTCTTTTACCCTATTTCTTTGCAATAGCAAATTGAATCTAAGAATCCCAGATGAATAAAGCTGGTTTCTGGTTGCTATGTGAGAAAGCCCCAGTTTACTGTTCCTTATTTTTGCCAATGAGCCCATCATAAAGAGTATGAAGGAGAAGCCCAGAAGAATGCTGCCTGGATCACCCTCCAATCAGAGTGGGGGGACCTAGGAACAAAAGGCCCTTAGCTGGTGTGAGTTCCAAGGCTTATGTGATCTTACAATTTGAAGAGTTTCAGAGGCGTGATGGAGAACTCAAGAGCGGTTCATCTGGGTGACTGGTACCCAATGTACCTTCTGTCCCTGAAATTCAGTCATTTTGTATGCAGCTGAAGAGAGGGCTGAGGACTATGTAATACTAAGGTCAAAGTAACTGAAGAATAAAAGGCTAAGAGCAACATGAGAACTGTCTTCAAGTATTAGAAGGGCTGTCTAGTAAAAGAGAGATTCAATTTACTAAATTTGGCATATCTGTCCATAGGGCAGAAGGAGGAGCAATGAGAGGCAGCTGCCAAAATGTAAATATAGTGTAGATGTTGGCAAAAACCTTTGTTAAGTAGGAGAGCCAAACAATCCAATCAATAAACATTTATCAAGTGCCTACTATGTGCCAGGCGTCATGCTAAGCCCTGAAAATACTAAAAGAAGCAAAAAATAGTCCCTGCTCTCAAGTGGCTCACACTCTAAGGGATAATGAAATGCCTTGGCAGATGAGTTCCCTTTCCTGTAGACTATGGTTTTACAGGAGAGGAAACTGAGGCCATCTGGTCCAACCTGCTTCGACACTGGGAAGTAATGAGAATAAAAGTACAGATAAGACAATATGAGTAAAGCACTTTGCAAAGCTTAACAGATTATATAAATGAGAGTTATAATCAAATCATTACACATAATGCAGGGTAAGTTACTAGTTATGTAGGTAATTTAAAGGAAATTCATTTATAATAAGGTTCTGGACAAGGAAAGCTAAGGAGTCACAATGTTGTCAGGGAGGAATGCTAGACTCGGGGCCAGGAAAATGATGAAATCCTACTTCATCAGTTTATAAGCAATATTGTATACATAATTATATTTGTATACATTAATATATATAAAGTGCTTTAAAAAATCTTAACCTATGATATAAATGTGAATTATTTGGACAACTGACTTGAAAATCAAGAAGAACTGGTTTCAAATTCTACCTCTGATCCATTAGTGCTGTGTGACACTGGACAAATAACTTGACTTCTCAGTGCTCCCAGGCAACTCTTAGGTTGCAGAGCAGGTGCCAAAAGGCATTAGTCAAGTGAGTTTCTTCTTGGGAATGCTTTAAACTGATGAAATCACAGGTTAATACCAATTATTATTTAAGAGGACATAACATGCCCCAGGCATCGCTGATAGAAACTACAGCTACCATATTGAATTTCCCTGGACCTGAAAGAAATTGCCAAGCTGTGTGAGTCCACCTCTGACAGTTACCATCTGATTGAAACCTTGAGCAAATGACTTTCCTTGGCTTCTCTTTTCTTTCACTCTTTAAATGAAGGAGATTGGACTAAATATCCTCAGAGATTTCTTTCAGCCCTAGATCTTTGATGCTAAGCTGCCTCTCTCAATGCCCATTTAATTACTGAGATACTTTTGCCTGTATCCGTGGGACAACGACTAAGTATTACCTGGAAGACTCTGATTGATTCTATTTTATAGTCAAAGATCTGGTCAACAATGAATGTCAAGAACCTTTATGCCAGATTTGGTTCGGTCACGGAAGTCAGGTTTGACTGACCTAAAAGAAAAGAGAATCAGTTAGTGGGGTGAGGAGCTACAAAGCTACAACGCCTAACACTCAGCCCTTGTCCTTATCCTAACTCTAACAGGTGCCTTCCTCGTCCCCTATGTACTGATGGCTGTGTTTGGGGGCATTCCCCTCTTCTACATGGAGTTGGCCCTGGGGCAATACCATCATGTGGGAGTTATCCCCATCTGGAAGCACATCTGCCCCATATTCAAAGGTGAGGACATAAGAACTGAGCACTGTACCCAAGGCAGAGTTTGGGGTATGTTTTATGTATTCCCAACCTCAGGCTAAAAGACATGAAGTTCCTAAGGTGGCCTCTCTGATATTAAAGGCCTTTAACAACTCACTAACTTCATCAGACAGTACCTTGGGAGGATGTAAAAATGAATTAACAAGCATATTAATGAGGGACTGAGAATGAGGGATAAAGGGGAGGAAAGAGGAGGAAAGGGAACCTAAAAAGGAAAGAAAGAAGGAAAGAAAATTTCACTTAATTTCCAATTTTACTATGGGATTAATCTAAGGTAGTATAGCACATAAGGCACTGGACTTGGAGTCAGAAAACTTTGGGATTTATTTCTGCTTCAAGCATCTACTAGCTGTGTGACCCTGAGCAAGTCATTTCTAATCTGGGTCTCAGAGGAGGACTCTGTAAAGTGAGGGAGTTGGATTTGCTGACTTCTAAGTTCCCTTCTAGCTCCAAATCTATGATCCTTTCATCCCTGAGAGATTTAGGCATGGGTGGAATGAAAACTCAGACCATATCAGACAAGATATGCTTCCCAGTTTTCACGTAAGGCATTAAGGGACATACCCAGGAAAGGCATGTTGCCTAAATCATTTGGTGATCATTTGGACTGGTAAAGGGGAAAGAAGGAATGTGGCAATCTTTCTTTCCTCTCTTAAGTCACAGTCCTAACCCCTAACCCAACTTTGTCTTGGGGAGACAGAATATTGAGCCTAGAGGGATGTTTCTGCCTATCCCTCATTGTTTTACTCATTGTTGAATCATTTCAGTCATATTCGACTCTTCATGACCCATTTGGGGTTTTCTTGGTAATATTTATTTATTATATTATATTATATTATATTATATTATATTATATTATATTATATTATATTAATTATATTAATTATATTAATTATATTAATTATATTATATTATATTATATTATATTATATTATATTATATTATATTATATTATATTATATTATATTATATTATATTATATTATATTATATTATATTATATTATATTATATTATATTATATTATATTATATTATATTATATTATATTATATTATATTATATTATATTATATTATATTATATTATATTATATTATATTATAAAATAAATTACTGGAGTAATTTACCATTTCCTGCTTCTGTTAATTTTACAGATGAGGAAACTGAGGCAAACTGGGTAAAGTGATTTGCCCAAGATCACACAGCTAGTAAGTGTCTGAGGCTGAATGTGAACTCACAAAGATAAGCCTGCTTACTTCCAGCCCAGCATTCCATCCACTGTGCCCCATAGCTAGTCCTTTTGAGGACAAGGTCCATTTTAATTTTGTTATTGTATCCCCATCCCCTAGCACAATGCCAGAGTCCTAGAAGTCGGGTCCTTAATCAATGTTTGCAGAGTTATACTAACTCCTCTGAGATTTCTCTTCCCCTGGACAGGGATTGGGTATGCTGTCTGCATCATCGATCTCTATGTCGCCTTTTATTATAACACCATCATTGCCTGGGCCCTCTACTACTTCTACTCCTCGATGGACAGCTCACTGCCCTGGACCCATTGCAACAATCCCTGGAACACTCCAAATTGTACCAACTACTTTGCTTACAGTAATGTCACTTGGAGCAACTTCTCTCACTCACCTGCTGAGGAGTTTTACATGTGAGTACAGCTGAGATGGGATCCAGGGCTGGCAATGAGAGTGTGGAGGAGCTGAGGGGAAATCGGGGTGGAGAGGGAGAACCAAGATGTCTGAAGTGTCTTCCTCTCTAAACTCCACAGTGGAGTTGGGAGATGCCATTGACTAGATTGCAAATGGGCTCCCCTCTTTGGGGGTCTTCAAATAGAAACCAGATGGCTGTTTGTTGAGTACGTTACAGTAGGTATTCCTTGGACGACAGCTGGGATCTCTTCCAACTCTCAGATTCTAATTCTGTGGAAACAGCCCTGCAGTTACTTGCAAAAGTTGCAGAGATCTATGTTTAGGCTAGATGTCAGGAAGAACTTCCTGGCGGTCAAAGCTACTCCAAAGTGGAATAAGTTGACTGTGAAGATAGTGATTGCCCTCTCACTAGAGATCTTCAACTCTCTGATGAGATATCAAGTGGAAAAGGAATTAGACTTCTGCTTGGCTCCAGAGGGCAGAACCAGGAGCCTTGGGATGACTTGGTACAGTGACAGACTTGAGCCTGATGTCAAGAAAAATCTCAAAATCAAGAGCTGTCCAGAAGTAGCAGGGGCTTCTTTGGGAGGTGATGGGTCCCCTTCTCCTGAAGTCTTCAAGAGATAGGATAATCTCCTTTTATCAATGTTGTAGGTGTCCTTTTCCCTCATTTTTCCCTTTTCATTTTAAAAATCCATTGGTGCATTTTCTTTCAACACAATAGATATTTGTTCATTGGACAAACTCCCAAAGAAATGCCTTAAGAATATTCCAATAGTCCAATGAACCTGTGGGCTCAACAGTTTGGGCATTCACCAAAGATGCAAAGCACAATCTGTCCACACCTGCTTATCCAAATGCTTCCCATCATGTTCTCCCATAAATTGTCTGCTTCGTTCTCCAAAAGGAGAATGTTTGTTAACAAAAAAGAGAAAAGGATGCTTTTTTTAGCCCCTACCTTCTGTCTTAGAATCAACACTGTGTGCTGGTTCCAAGGCTGAAGAGTGGTAAGGACTAGGCAATGGGGGTTAAGTGACTTGCCCAGGGTCACATATCTAGGAAGTGTCTGAGGTTAGATTTGAACCCAGGACATGGGTTCTAGGCCTGGCTCTCCATCCACTGAGCCACCCAGCTGCCCCCTAGAAAGGGATTCTTTAACCAAATAGAACTAAATGCTGAGCACAGAAATTGACCATAGGATTATTGCATCTTCATGTTCTTTATTGGCATCATTTGATCCATCTTCCCATGGATCCCTTTGCCTTCACAGACCGTAATGGTTCAGCCAGCCATCCCTAATTTGTTGGCCACATCTTTTGCTTCCAGCTTTTTGTTATCACAAACAACATGGCCATGAACATTTCTGTACCTGTGCACTTTTTGGTGCTGTCAATGATCCTCCATTCTATGGGCTCCCAGATCCTAAGCGGGAAGGCAGGGTGCTCTAATGCACAGAGGTCATCTCCTGCAACTTTCTCTCTTTACAAATGAGCAAAGGGTTAAAGTAAAATTCTAATAAATCTTCCCTGTTGTATAGCATCAGCCTCACATTTCCCAGCAGACACTGGGGCTGCTTTGAACTTTGGCCAGAGTTCCCAGCAGCTTCCCAAGGTCCCTGACTGTCTGGAAGATAAACATACCCTTGAGATGAAGCCTTGTCTCATGGAAAGTGTCATCTTCGTGGCTCTTGATTAAATTTTGAGACGTGCTTTGCCCAGCGGCCTCTGGAGGCTGGAGACCTTGGCCAGGTCACTGGGACCCTGGAAGCAGCCATGCAAACTATAGTTGGCAAAATGCCTTCTTGTTTTGTTTTGTTTTGTTTTGAGGTCAATAAAACTCCCTTCTGGAAAGTGGACTTTGAAGTCTCAGCCATGGGGAGGATGCTTTGCCTGGGGCTTTCCTGAATGGGACCCTGAACTGCTATGAACAAAGGGACTTCCCAGCTAAGAATATTCAGGTGTTGGAGTGTCTCCCATTGGGTGATGGGGCTCTCCTTTCTATCTCTCTCTTATTATTGCCGGTGTTGTTATATTTGTTCATGCTTTCTCCTGATTCCTTTATGCTTTCTTTTGTAAGCTAAGTTGCTGAATCTTTGCATAATAATAATCAACTTCTTTCTTTTTACTCCTTTACTTTAAAATGAGGAGAAATGTGTCTTATAGTAGGAGCAAATCTTGAACCACAGAGTTAAGTTACGCAGTTGCATTCGTAACACCTTAACTTACAACAAGAAAATGGAAACCCAAAGAGATGAAATTATCTGTATGAGATCACACAAGGAAAAAAGTGATAGAAGTGGGGTTCGAACCCAGAGCCTCTGATTCCAAATCTGGTGATCTGGATTATGGAGTACTATGCTACACTATGTTATAGAAATTCTAGGACCAAAAGGATGAACAACATAGAATTTTTTCTTGTATAAATCTAGGTTGTAGAGGTTGAGTGGGATTCCTCAGGAATCAGTGGGTTTGCCCTTCCCTGACAATCTTCTAGCAGAAGCTTGGTGACCTTTGTTGGGTGTGACGTACAGAGGACCTGTGTTCAAGTGCAGGCTGAGATAGTCTTTGAGGTCCTAACTCTGAGGTTTTGTGACTCTCCAATTTGGTTTCAAATGCAGATTTTCATTAATTCAATGACTTTGAGTAATCTCTCTGGGTCTCTGTTTTATCATCTGTAAAATGAGGGAATTGGACAGCGTGGCGTAGTGCAGAGTCCTAGCCTTAGATTCAGGAAGGACCGCTTTCAAATTCCACATCTGAAAATTACTAGCTGTTTAGCCCTGGGCCTCAGTTTCTGCGTCTGAAAAATGAGACAGTTGTATAGGTGGCCTCTGAGACGATCCCTTCCAGCCTCAGCTCTATGATTCTGTCATCCTCTCTAAGTCTCGGTTTCTTCATTTGTAAAATGAGTGAGTTAGACTAAATGACTCCACAGTTATTGCTTTATTTATGTATATTATGTAAAACTTTCAGATCTAGCTAGAGCTATGATACTAGACTCTCGTGGCCTCTTGATGGCTTTTTTTTTTACCTGAGAAATAGGAAAAACTACTACAAGCTTGAGCCACATCAGAAGATTTCTGCGAGGATCAGAAGCGATTGCTTGAGTGAAATAAATAAACACAAAGGACTTTTTTTTAAGCCCTCACCTTCCATCACCTTCCACCAATCAATATTGGTTCTAAGGCAAAAGAGTGGTAAGGGCTAGGCAATGGGGATTAAGTGACTTGCCCAAGGTCACACAGCTAGGAAGTGTCTGAGGCCAGATTTGAGCCCAGGACCTCCGATCTCTGGACCTGGCTATCACTCCACTGAGCCACCCAGCTGCCCCTTTATACAAAGTACTTTTTAAAAATCTAAAATTCTTCGAGGCACTGTAATTACTTAGTAGATATGATGGTCTAGTGCCCTAAGGAGAAGTTGGATCTTCTAGGAATCTTATTCTTTTTTTTTTAACTCTTACCTTCTGCTTTGGAATCACTACTATGTATTGGTTCCAAGGCAGAAGAGCGGGAAGGGCTAGGCAATGGGGGTCAAGTGACTTGCCCAGGGTCTCACAACTGGGAAGTGTCTGAGGCTGGATTTGAACCTAGGACCTCCTGTCTCTAAACCTGGCTCTCAATCCACTGAGCTACCCAGCTGCCCCCAAGGAATCTTATTCTATGCTGGGAGGTATCCAAGGTGTACACTCTATACAGCTAGGAAGGGAGCAGGACACCAGGGATCTGTCCTTGGTTCTGAAACCAACATTGCCCCTCCATGACTAAATTGCTGGGCAAAGCCCTGGAAGGGGAGGTCCTGGGCTCAAATCTGGCCTCAGACACTTCCTAGCTGTGTGACCCTGGACAAGTCATTTATCCCCCATTGCCTAGCCCTTACCACTCACTCTTCTGCCTTAAAACCAGTCCATAATATTGATTCTAAGGCTGAAGGTAAGGGTTTTAAAAAATAAAATAAATTGTTGGACACATAGTTTGCTTCTAGCTTTTTGCTATTGCAAACGACACGGCTATTAATATTTCTGTAGCCATGCGCTTTTTCTGTGCTGTCAATGATCCTGCAGGACATGGAAGCCCAGATTGCACGCAGGAAGGAGGGTCATCTACTGCAACATTCTTCTTTTATAAATGAGAACATGGAAAGCCAAAGAGATCCTATTGCCTGTACAAGATCACACGAGGAAGAAAGATCTCTTGGTTCCAAATCCAGTGATCTGTTCACTGGCCCACCCAGAGACTCTCCTCATCCATCCCTATCATTCCCTAACCTTCCCCCTTAACGTTCTTTCACTGCCTTGGAGATGGGTGGCAGCCTGTCCTGGGGTTCGAGGAGCGGTTGAGCAGCCAGTGTGATTCCCCAACAGGCGGAGGGTCCTGGAGATTCAGAAGGCAGAAGGTCTGCAAGATCCAGGAGGAATGCGATGGCAGCTTCTACTGTGCCTCTTCCTCATCTTCACAACCGTTTACTTCAGTCTGTGGAAAGGAGTGAAGACTTCTGGGAAG
This sequence comes from Monodelphis domestica, assembly GCF_027887165.1. NCBI lineage: Eukaryota > Metazoa > Chordata > Mammalia > Didelphimorphia > Didelphidae > Monodelphis > Monodelphis domestica. The sequence goes on from NC_077229.1 coordinate 27,459,814, forward strand.
GTAGCCTAGGATTGGTTTCTCCCCAAAATCTGGATATAGCAACTCAATAAATAAGAATGACAATAATTGCCATTTAGAGATCTTTTAAATGCTTTATTATCCCTTTGGATCCTGTGAGGCAAGTGAAGTGAAATATTATAGAATTAATTAGAGGTAGTGTGTTGTGGTCGAGAGAAAGTCAGCATCAGATGCATGATGGCCTGGATTCAAATCCTGACTTACACATCTTAGTTGTGTGACTCTGGAAAAGTCACTTAACTCCTCAGTTTTCTGGGGGTGGGGGGGTGGACAGAATGGCATAGTAGATAGACTCTGGAATTGAATTAGGGCTCAGGAAGACCTGGGTTCAGGAAATTATGTAGTTAAGTGGATAGAACACTGGGCCTGGAGTCAAGAAGATCTGAGACCTCACTAACATGCTTAATAGCTATGTGACCCTAAGCAAGTCACTTTACCTCTGCCTCAGTTTCCCCAACTATAAAATGGGAGTGGCAACAGCATCCATCTTTCAGGTTTGTAATGAAAATCAAATGAGACATTTGTTAAGTGCTTGAGGGCACAGTGCCTGGCACATAGTAGATGCTACTATAGAAATGCTTGATTTTTTAAACTTCACCTCTCAAACTTCATCGCTGTGCTACCTTAACAAGTCCCCTAACCTCTCTGAGCCTCATTTTTTCACCTGTAAAATGAAGAATTGAACCAGACAGTTTTCTGAGGTCCCTTCCAGCTAATTCTGAGATTCTCTGGCTGGGAATATACAATCGCTTTTAGAATATGGACATGTCAGTCCCGAGAGTGGATTGAAAGGATTTACCCCACAGAAAGAATTCTAGGCACTGTCTGAGCAGGGAAAGAAGAGCTATCTTTTGGGGCCCTCTCTGACATCACCTCTGACCTCTGCCTTTACATAAGGTTGGCCCTGGGCTCACTTCAAGGTCAAAGCTCCCTTCCTATGACTTGCCCTGCCATGATCTCAGGTCTGCTGCTATTATTGGCCCACTGCCAGCCTCATGCCCTTATCCTTCCCTTCCTAGGTGGTGTGGCGCACCGCCACCTTCCCCTACCTGGTGCTCTCCATCCTCCTGATCCGAGGAGCTACCCTGCCTGGAGCCTGGAGAGGCATCGTCTTCTACCTCCAGCCCAACTGGGAGAAACTGCTGAGCACGTCGGTAAGCCAATGATTCTTTTTCTGGATTCCCCCAAACTTTTTCTGTGCCTACAGCTCCACACTTGGATTTCATGCCTTGGGAGTAATAATAGCACGTTCTTCTCAGAACTTGGGTTCAAATCCTGGCTTTGACCCATTCCTCATGGGGCTGGGTAAATCTCTTAACATCTCTAGGACTCAGTTTGTTCATCTGTGAAATGGGGACAGAGGGCTGGTTGGACTTGATCCCTTCCAGATCTTAATTGATGATTGCCCATATGCTCTTCCAGATGCTTCATTGTGGCACTAAGGAGACCCTTTTCCCTCAAAGGCTATTCCAACAGAGCCCAATGTCTGATAGACTCTGCCTCAATATAATGGGAATAGCTATGACCTTGGCGTCAAGAAGACCTGAGTTCAAATCCCACCTCAAACACTTACAAGATGTCTGATCCTGGACAAATCACCCAATGTTTCGGTGCCCCCCCAGGCAACTCTAAATGCATGTCCTATGAGGAACTGGGGTCTTTATCCTACAAAAAGAAGGCTCAAGGGGCATGACAGCTGTCAGCCAGTATTTGAAGGGTTATCACATGGAGACAAGATTAGACTTATTCAGATCCAATCTCCTTATTTATAGATGAGGAAACTGGAACCCAGGAAGGCTGAGAGATGTGCCCCCAGACACATAGAGCCTAAGTGTCAGAAGCAGAACCCACATCCTCTCCAGTCCAAGTCCTGCTTTCTATTTATGAGGCTATGAAACATCCCAAACAAATAAATAATTTCTATCAAGAACCCACTAGGGAGTGACATAGTACACAGAGTGCTGGGATTAGAGGCAAGAAAACTCATCTTCCTGAGTTCAAATCTGACCTCAGGCATTTATTAGTTGTGAGACCCTGGGCAAGTCACTTAACCTTCTTGACCCAAGTTTCCTCATCTCTAAAATGAGCTGTAGAAGGAAATGACAAACCACTCCAGTATCTCTGCCAAGAAAACCCCAAATGGGATCATGAAGAGTCAGAGGCAATTGAAAAAAAAAATGACTGAACAACAACTTGCCCAAGACCTCACAACTAGTAAATAAATGTCTAAGGCATGATTCGAACCTAGATCTCCACTCCACCATGCTTCCTCTCAATAGAGGTCCCAAGGCCATATAATTATAATACAAGTGCAAAAGCATGATACTCACAGGGGTGTCAAACTCAAATAGAAACAATATCCCTACAGGACTCGTATTGACTTAGAAAACCACAAATTACCATTATGTAGGTTGTATTTGAATTTATTTTGTTAAGTACTACCAGATTATCTGTATTATATTAGCTTCTCAATTACATTTTCCTCTTATTTGGGCTGTACTCAGAAGTTCTGCAAGCCACATAAGGCCCAGAGTAGAACTCTGGAGAGAAGATACAGTAGTGGCCTTGGAGTCAGGAAGACCTGGGTTCAAATCTGATCTCTAACTCTTCCCAGGCAGGTGATTTTAACCCTAACCCTAACCCACCTCCATTTGCACCAGTGAACTCCCTCCTCTTTCTCTACTAATGCATACTTAGGTTTTGATCTATTCTGGAAGAGAGGAGAGAGATCCTCCATGTACTTGATTACCATATCAATGACAGTAAAGGGTTGGGGTGTAGACCTGAGAAATGGGTACATGAGCATGGAAGGTCTCTTGCCCCAAGACATTTATTCCTGCACCTTCTCCAATCCAAACCCCTTGGGGATTTGTTTCAGAACGGTCCACATGGGATTGACTTCAGGAACTTCAGGCATGATGGGCCATTCTCAGCCTCAATAGCTTGAGGTCTAGAGTTGAGGGATATGAAATAGGAATTGGACAGGGAGCTTGGACCTAGTGGCTGAAGTCCTCCTCTCTGACCTACTGGTGCAATACAGGCATCCATCCAAAAAGGCATCTCCTGAAAAGCCCCAATGTCCAGGCTAAAACAGCACACACAGCCCCACTGGTCACCTGCTGATGTGCATGAGAAGAATGCTCTCCCACTTGGCACTCTTCTGCAGTCCTTGTGTGTGTGCGTGTGTGTGTGTCTGCACCTTGGACTGGCCTGGCCAATCCCAATTCTTCCCATCCCTGTAACTCCCCTTGGAGGACTACTAAGCAATTGTAGGGATCCACATTCAAGAGTCTCCATTTCCTGATGGAATCCAATCTCAGAGAAGGATGGCCTCAGGAGGCCCTCTCAGGACACGGCCTCACGGAGCTCCCCAAATGCTCCCTCTTCATTGACCCAGCAATACCACTCCTAGGCATGTACCATCCAAATGACCAAAGACCAGACCTCTGAGGTCCCATCTAGACCAAACTATGTATAGCACCATTTAATGGGTTAGCAAATAACTGGAAGGAAAATGGGGAAGGAGGCCTTCTCTGGGTCTCCCCAGCTATTAGTGCCCCCCCACTCTAAAAGTTTCTATTTCACAGAATTGGAGGGTAAGAAGGACTCTCAGCAACCATCTAGTCCAGCTCCTAAATAACATTCCCCATAACATACCCATAAAATGGTTCTCCAGCTTCTACTTGCAGCCCTCATATAAGGAGCAAGCTCTTCACCTCCTCCAGACAATCTATTCCACTCTGAGTTAGCTCTCATTGTTAGGGAGACTCCTGGGACATCCAGCCAAAATCTGTCCCTCAGTTCTGCCCTCCAGGACCAAACAGAACAAGTCCAATCCATCGTCCAAGAGAACAGCTTGTGCCAAAGACCATGAAAGTGGCTGAAGCAGGTGCCTAGAGCTTGTTCAGACATGGAAGATGCCAAAGCCATCCACTGTATCCGGGGCCATCCCCAGGCTTCCTGTTTTTCCTCTTGCCACTGGACTTCGATGACTCTGGAAGAGAGAATGAAGCTGACAACTTTGGGCAATTCTGCCTCACTGAAATCCAGCTCACAAGGGTCAAAACAACAGCCTGTGATGTCATCAGCCCTCTTCAAAAAAGACAAACAACAACATCCTGTGCTCCTCACTGACAGCCCTTTAAATACCAAAAGACATATATTTGTTTCATGTATATCCTGTACGTGGTTGTCAAGTGAAGCTGTTGTCCTCTGAGTAGAGTGTAAGCCACTGGAGGGAAAGGATTGTC